>NW_007579908.1:65145-69974 GCF_000690725.1 Stegastes partitus
AGAAGAAGGAAAGTGAGGTCAGTGATGATGGAGAAAATAAAAAAAAAAACCCACAGCTTGAGGGGAAAAAAGTAAAGTCTGTTGACTGCATTGACACATCATGAACCCAGGAGGCTGAAGCACCTCGCTGCAGGGAGACGAACCCGCCGTGTGTCTTCCTCACAACACATGGCTGATTGTGTCTTGATGCCGGGTCAGGTTACACCACGCTGCAGCGCTAAGCCCATCGCTAAGCTGCTCACAGTCGCTCCTCTGTTTGTTGTGCGAGCTGCGTCGGTAGCCTCATAACAACAGACAGCACCTCGGTGACTCCGGCGTGATTCAGCCGCACTGGAAAATCACTCCAACAGCAGTAAAAACAAAAAGACAGCCGCTGTAAACAGCTGAGTCATGCTAGTCGGCGTAGCGGCTGTAAAATATTTTTTTAAACAGAAAAGCTAAATTAAAAGATTACGTCTGAGGTTTGGGAGACTCTCCAACTTTGCTATTAAGTGATTTAGAAGAAAGTGCTGCATTACGTCGGCTTGTTTGGTTCAGTCTAAACAGGCAGACGTCAGGAACGTACAGAGGGAGTCTACTTAGCAGCAATATGTTAGCCAGCAAGCTAACTCAGCTTTAGCTACAGATCTTGTGTTCAATGTAATGTATGAAGTTTTCAGTTTAGTTTTTTAGTAGATGAAGATTTTCTCGTGTAAAAGCTTCGTGTTTAATTTGACAAAATCTGTTTTTCTCTATAAAAAACTGGAAAACATCCACATACACACAACATTCAGTTTGTCAAGGTGCTAAATGCTAGACATTTAGCATGTTTCAGGACTGGTGTCACACAAGATGTATGTCAAACCCAAACTACAAACTACTAGTTTTCCCCTTCAGACAATCAACCAGCTTGTCTACAAACAGATCCTGTGGCTTTGTTTAGTGAAGAGGTGAGAGTTGTGGCAGGACGAGTCGCGGCTGCTTCACCATGACACCATGACTCGACACTTCCTGGCTGAGAAGAGCATCGCCGTGTTCTAGAACATTCTAGTCTCCCTGTTCTGGAATCTGAAGCTGCTGTACTTTAGGAAATAAAACTTAAAAAAAAAAGATAAAAGGTTGGGGTTCTAGAACCAAACAGAATGTGGTAAAACAACGTAGTCTGGAATCCCAGCTCTGGAATTTGTCCTAGAAATTAAAGATCAAGGATTCAAAACAGAATCTCAACGTTCTAGAAACAGGTGACGTTCTGATGGGACACGTTCCACGATAAAAACATCGGAGTCTGGAACAGGCGCCAAAAGACCAAAGAGAACCAGAACCTGCAGGTTTTAAACAGATTTAAGAAACTAATTCCAGATTCCAGATTTGTCGTCTGACAAATTCAATTCAATCTATCCATCCATCCATTATCTATACACCACTTAATCCTCACTAGGGTCATCATGGGGGGCTGGAGTCTATCCCAGCTGACTCAGGGTGAAGNTAACAGGGCTGTAGTTCAACATACACAAACACAACAAACATTTTTGTCGTTAGTGAGATAGCCAGCGCAGATAATCTCACCTGGAAAATCAACCTTTGTGTATTGTGATGACGTTAAACATAAAAAATATTGGAAAAAAAAGTAATAATTGAAAGACCTCAAACGCAGCTTCTGCGCTGCGTCTGGTTTGGGATGCTGGTTCTGTGTTTACAGGCCGTCCTTATGACCTAATTTCTTCACGCTGTTAAAGTCACCAGACTGCGATGAGGTCAGGCTTGGAGGAATTTCCCTCTTTAAAGTTTGCGCAGACTGACGGTCACACTGACTTAGGGACACTGAACGCCTCATTGGGACCGGAGGACACACTGATAGTTAATGCACATGTTCTCTGTACCGACACAACAGTCCTGCCGGCGGCTTCGACAGGAGGTGGGAGGCTGAACACAAACGCTGGGTTCAGGGTAGAGCTTCTGTTTCGTCACGCTGACCCTGGACTGTGGCTGCCGCCTGTCAAATCTGCAGCGTTCCTCCGACATTTTCCGTGTGAAGCGGGACACAATGAGGCCTTTATGCCCTGTGGGAGAGTGAGACGGCGACGAGGGTTTACGCCTGCTGCTGCTGTCTGTCTCTCAGCTGCTGTCTCACCATCTGGTTGTTTTGGAAGGAAGGAAGGAGGGAAGGAGGGAAGGAAGGATGGAAGGCGACCGGATGAGCGCACATCCTGTGTTCCTAAAAAAACTGAGACTGAAGAAGGGGGAGAAAAAAAAGGGGGTTTGGTCACTATTTGAAAATTCAAATCTGCCAATCGGAGGAGGAGGACTGAAAGAGAGGAATGGGAAACGGGAAATTAGAGAAAGGAGGGAAACAGCAAGTTCGAGGAACGTTAGTTGAAGCGCAAGTTTTCTTTAAAAGGCCATTTGTCAAGGCCAGAAACTGATCGACTGCTGGTCCGTGACGTGTGGTTCCATCATAGACAGGAAGTATGATCCAGCTTTTTAAAAAAAAAAAAACAGTTTGTGCTATTCGGTGATAAATGACCGTTTGTCAGAGCAAAACGAGGAATAATTGTCAGATCGTCAGCTGTCCTACGGTCCTTGAAGTGATCATCTGTGTCTTTTAAGTTCTTTAAAAGTTTAAAATCGTGTCTTATTTAAAAATTCACCAAAAACAAACCATAATCCTGATCCAGATTCTCTAAAAAACACTAAATCCTGCGTTTATTGGTGAGACTAAAATGGTAAAACTTTCTTTTCAGTCGTTTCTTCAGATCTTACTGCTGCTCATTTAACTTGTGTTTGTCTCTAAATCAACGCTAAGAGGTCTCTCCTGGCTAATGTGTCCTCATCCTTTATTATTAGGCTTTAACCCTCTGAACCTGAAAACACACCAGCAGATTTTAAAGGTATGTTATCTTTAAAAGAAATTCATCAAGGCCAGAAACTGTACAAACTGGAAGAATTGGCGGATTTCCATCTGGCTGATGACTCTTAAACTTATCATATGTGACTTTAGATTTCTTTGGTAAAACAAACCAAATCAAAGCTAAAACTCGTGATACATAATCAAAACCACTTTATTCAGCCTGGCTCATTCAAAAAAGAAACCTTTTGCCCCAACCAGATCCTGTAAAATACAAAAAAAAAAATCTATATTTCTTGGTGCAATCAAGCAGCTGTTCTGGGACAAAAATTCAGGGATTTTTTGGCTGAACTGCAGGCTGTGTTTCCTCTGATTACAATATTCACAATATGTAGTGTCAAAATAAAATGCTTGCTCTCACCAGATTTTGTAAAAAACTAAAAATCATGTGCTGGTCGGTGCAACCAACCAGACGTTAGTGACTCAGGAACTGGGCTGAACTGCAGGCTGTGTATGGAAGCATGAAAACATATTGCAAACTCATCCATAGATTATCTATACACCGCTTAATCCTCACTAGGGTCATGGGGGGCTGGAGTCTATCCCAGATGACTCAGGGTGAAGGCAGGTTCACCTGGACAGGTAACCAGTCTATCACAGGGCTACACTTAGAGACAGACAACCAAGCACACTCACATTCACNTGCTGGTTGATGGATTTTTAGCGCCTTAAACCAGAGCCGAGCTACTTCTGGATAAAACAGCTGCACGTTGAAACCTATCGTAGTGTTTTTAACGAACACATCTGTAAAGTTCCTCTGAATAATTTGCTCTTTGCTTTGTTCTGTCATTCATCAAAAGACACACTGATACCATCCACAGCTGCAGGATTAACATAAAAATGATGCATCGCCGGCTTCACAGCTCCAAAAAACACGAGATGCAGAAACGTCCCGAGGCGGCGAGGACCGTTATCTCAGCAGATGCACTCTGATTTCCAGCGTTAACCCCGTCTGGCTCGCCAACATGACAGCTGATTGGCTGCTTTCATTCTCCTGACTGGCTGGTTGCTCACATGACGGAGACAATCTTCCCAGTTCTCCTTTAGTTAGCTGTGAAAAGCAGGTCAGTGGACCAGCTTTCTCTCTCCTCAGTCTCTCGCCACATTAACTTGTGATTCCCTGGTTTCGTGTCCTCGCTCTCTCTCGTGTTCTTACCTCCCCGCTCGTCTACATTTCATTTCATGCTCTGTTTTTCCCTGAATTTTCCACCTCCTTCCTTCCTTTCCTTTGGTTTGTGTCTGTTTTCTCTCCATCATGTCTTTTCGACTTCCTTTCCCTTTTCTTTTTTCCCTCTCCCTCTTTTCTTACATTTCCACCCTCCCTGCCTCTCTCTCTCCTATTGCAGATGTGCAGCGGCGGTGGTGGTCAGTGACGTGCTTCTTGCTGCAGTCAGTTTTAGCTCCATCAACAAATCCTTTTCACCCAAGATCGCCTGCAGACAAACACGTCGCCGCCGCTGCTGCGTGTTAAACCCACCTTCATTTCTAAACCCTTCATGCGGCTGTATTCTGTCGCTGCTGTTCCCCTCCCGTCTCGCTTTCGTATTCCACGCACATGCGAGGCCCACACGTCCCCTGAGCTTGTTGTTGCTGGAGTTCTGCAGAAGCTGACCCACATTCTCCTCTGTAGTAAATCATGACAGCGCTGCTACTACTACTACTACTCCTAGAGCCGCTCCTTCTGCTTCCTTATGCAGGCAGGAGTATTTACCCGGTTTTGTCCGTCCATCCCGTGAACAGAGTGACCCAGACTTCCTGGTTGATTTAATCGCAGACGTCAACGCTGAGATCTTGCACCTTAGATGTGCTTCAGGCGGATGATGCAATCCGTGCTGTCAGGCTGAAATGAATAATTCATATCTATATGTCTAAAAGAGAGGCGGATAACAACAGTGCTGTGAATTAATCATCTGCACTGGGTTCTTTTCAAGCATTTGTTTTGTGA
>NW_007579908.1:70180-71640 GCF_000690725.1 Stegastes partitus
TAACCCTCTGGACCCAGTGTCTCTGTTTTTACTCACTGTGGAGTCATTTATTCCTTCAATATAAAGTCCTGCAGCTTTACTGAAACAGCACTCAAAAATGTGTTTTGTGCAGCAGAAAAAATTTA
Source organism: Stegastes partitus (assembly GCF_000690725.1). Taxonomy (NCBI): domain Eukaryota; kingdom Metazoa; phylum Chordata; class Actinopteri; family Pomacentridae; genus Stegastes; species Stegastes partitus. Next base: position 70,306 of record NW_007579908.1, read on the forward strand.
TAATACCACAGAGCATAGAAAATAAAATACAGTTAAATTACTTTGAATACAGTCGTGACTCGATAATCCGACACTAAATGTAAAACCTTCTTTTATGTCTGATAGCAAGGCTGTCGGATTGTCAAGACGGAGGTCGAGATACAAGGAGGGCTTGATGCTGGAAGGCTCATTAGTTGTTAATATTTATTGTTCATAGTTGTTATAATAACTAGTAGGGCTGGTCCCAATAGCACTTTCTGGTCTCTGGATATTCAGGCCCAATTAATGATGAATATCAGAACATTCTGTGCGGTCAGGGGACACTTCCACCGGTCCGATGAGGTGGAAGTGTCCAGAACACACAGGCAGTACTTGGCTGCTGATGCTAGTTTAGTTAGCGCTTACACTTCTGTTTCCACCATCGGTGACGCCAATCAATCAATCAATCAATCTTTATTTCTAAAGCGCTTTTCATGTGCCACCGCCATCCATGTTTACTTCAGTAAACACTGAGCACGCTCACTGCGTGTGACGTCATCGTGTCCTCTTCTGCGCATGCGGGACACTTTTGGGTCGTATGAAGTTCACACAGCAGATCACATACAAGTCGTATTGAACTGGAAATGTGAACGAACTCACAAAAAAATCAGATTTCACAAAACAATCCTCATTGAGCATCAAGTCCTGCAGTGTGAACGTAGCCAATCTGTTCAGTCAGATAATACGCCGTCATCCTGATTGGTGACATTAAATGTCATGTCGGAGTCACAATCCAAGGCTGTCGGTATGTTAAGGCTGTTTTTGATGGGTTCTGTTTGTTTTTCCTAAAAACCTGTCGGATAGCAAAGTTTAGGATTGTTCAGGGTCGGATTATCGAGTCATGACTGTATTTACTTTTGCAAAAATTGAAAAAAATGGGAATCAACATATGTGCACAGATGTGGCCAATTTTAGAAGAAATGGTGACTCCACATACTATAGATGTTGTACTTTTTATTGTACATTTTTTCTTTGTTTCTGTACTAACAGTTCAGCCTGGGTCAGCTGAAAAGTTCCTGAATGTTTGGCTCATGACCGTTTGATGCAGCCGAGTCGTTAATGCCTTCATGGTTGCTGCAATGAACGCAAAATGTTTAAATGAGTTGTGTATAATAAAGTGAGAGATGAGTAGTTCAAGGACTGTCAGAAAGCTGGGAATCTGTTGGTTCTTTTTTGTTTTTGCAGTTTCTGGTAAATCTAAAATCTACTGGTTCAGAGGATCAACCAAACAAGACAGAAGATGTTATTTTGTGAGCTTCAGAATTGCTGGTTGATGGATTTTTAGCGCCTTAAACCAGAGCCGAGCTACTTCTGGAT
>NW_007579908.1:73150-78240 GCF_000690725.1 Stegastes partitus
GAATGTGAGTGTGCTTGGTTGTCTGTCTCTAAGTGTAGCCCTGTGATAGACTGGTGACCTGTTCAGGTGAACCTGCCTTCACCCTGAGTCAGGTGGGATAGACTCCAGCCCCTCCATGACCCTAGTGAGGATTAAGCGGTGTATAGATAATGGATGGATGATTTAAATGTTTGTGGCTGCTCCATCTACCTGCTGGGAATGCTTAGAGTTTCCCATAAGATGAAGCTGTGATCTAAAGTTTACTTAATGGAAGTCTTAAGTTTCCAATGACTCATACAACTCTTCATTTTCTGTGATGGAATTATTGAAAACATGAGTCTTTGACCCAAATACAATCCTGCATTTTAGTTCTTTCACAGATTTATTGTAGGTCTTCTGGAAACATGTCAAAGTTGCTGAGGTCAAAAATGTTCACACAGCAACTTAAAACATGACCTGAAACAGCTTCAGTGGTGTAGAAAGTTGTGTTAATCGAATTTTCTTCGTTGCCTCTTAAAGTCTCGTGAGTGATTATGGTTGACTACAGCAGCTGACTTCTCTAACCTAATTTAAGTAGGACCCATTTCATTCACTGACTAGACTCAAACACCACAGTGGGAAAGTCTGAGGAAGACTAAAAAGATCTAAAAAAGTAAATCATTGACTTGGTGCCATTTCAAAGCAGCTACAGATCCCAAAATCTGTGCAAACGATTCTTTTTAAGTGTGAAGTTCAAGGTACAGTTGTGTCGGCGCCACGATCAGGAAGAAAACTATCACCTGCTGCTGAGAGACAACTGGTCAGGATGGTCAAGAGTCAATCACGAAGCACCAAAAAGCAGGTCGGTAATGAAGTAGAAGCTGCTGGAAGTTTGCTGCTGATCACATGGACAAAGAAAAGACCTTCTTTAGGAAAGTTCTGTGATCAGATGAAACAACAGTTTAGCTCTTTGGTCACAATGAGCAGTTTGGAGGAGAGAAGGCGAGGCCTTTGATACCAAGAACACCAAACCTACCATCAGGCATGGAGGTGGCAGCATCATGCTCTGGGGCTGTTTTGGTGCTTTACACAAAGTAAATGGAAAAATGAAGGAGAAGGATTACCTTCATATTCTTCAGGAAAACCTAAAATCATCGGCCAGGAGGTTGGTCTTGGATGCAGTTGGGTGTTCCAACAAGACAAGGACCCCAAACATAAATCAAAAGTGGTAAAGAAATGGTGAAATCAGGCTTGACTGAAGGTTTTAGATTGGCTTACCTGAAAGTCCTGAATTAAATCCCATCAAGAACCTGTGGACTGTGTCAGAAAGACAACAAATTTAGTTGAACTGCACCAGTTCTGTCAAGACGAGGGTCAAAGATACAACCAGAAGCTTCTGGATGGAAACCAACAGTGACATTTACTCAGATATTAGCATTTCTGTAAATATATTTTGGATTCAGCAAATGTCTTATTTCCAAAACACCTCTAATAAATCAATGAAAAAAGCAAAATGCAGGATTGTTTTTTCATGTGTTTCATTGATTCCATCTTAGAAAATTCTCCAGTTCAGAGTCATTGGAAACTTTTGCCTCCAGCTTGAGGCCNCACTACTACTAGAACTACTACTACTAGAACTACCACGACTACTAGAACTACCACCACTAGAACTACTACGAGAACTACTACTAGAACTACCACTACTACTAGAACTACCACTAGAACTACTACCACTATTACTAGAACCACTACTAGAACTACTACTAGAACTACCACTAGAACTACTACGAGAACTATTACTAGAACTACCACTACTACTAGAATTACTACTACTAGAACTACCACAACTACTAGAACTACCACTACTAGAACTACTACTAGAACTACTACTACTAGAACTACCACTACTACTAGAACTACAACTAGAACTACTTATAGAACTACTACCACTATTGCTAGAACTACTACTACTAGAACTATTACTACTACCACCACTAGTCTGAGAACCTCAGGGAGGGTCTCCTGCTGGTGCCAAGAGTCAGAACCAAACATAGTGAGGCCAGAACTACTGCTACGAGAACTACTATTACCACTACCACTATTAGAACTACCACTACTACTACTAGAACTACTACTAGAACTACTACCACTACTACTAGAACTACCACTACTAGAACTACTACTTCTAGAACTACCACTACTAGAACTACCAATACTAGAAATACTACTGCTAGAACTACAACTACTAGATCTACCACTACTAGTACTACCACTACTACTACTAGAACTACTACTACCAGAACTACGACTAGAACTACTACCACTAGAACTACTACTAGAACTACCACTACTAGAACTACTACTACTAGAAATACCACTACTAGAACTACTACTAGAACTACCACTACTAGAACTACTACGACTANCATCCATTTAGAACAGCACTAACACCAGGAGGTATACAGTCATGGTTAAAAGAACTGTCTTTCTGGTATTTTGACCTAATTAAAGACACATCCTGGGAACATGTAAGACTTTTATTAGTTGTCTGAAAAGCGGCTCAACATGAAACCTTTAAAGCTCAGTGTGTTCATTTGTACACAGAGTCCCTTTAAGTACTACAGTGATGTCATGAGTTATGATGTCTGGCTGTTAAGCACAACGCAGCATAAACTATCAATTTAAATTCAATGTAAACATCAATTCAGAGGTTTTCTGCCTCATTGATACCGGTGCAGATTAAACAGAGCGTTCACCACACGGTCCTGTCTGAGCCGGTCGTCTCCAACCCGGGGAGGAGTGGTGCCCTCAGGGCTCAGCGAAACGGCCATAAACATAACTATTAGATGGAAAATTATACCTTTGATATAAAACTCACACCTTGCTGCTAGCTCATGGATACACACACACATCCTGTGATATGAGGTTACAAGTAAATATTTCTTTGCGTTTAGAGGTCACGAGCCAAAAACATTGGGAACAAGCTGTTGTGGTGTCATTATAATGGCTCTGTGGTTGAGACTCTGGGCTACTAATCAGTAGGTTGGAGGTTTAAGCCCCAGAGTTGGGCCTTTGAGCAGCTCCAGAGGGGCTTTATCATGACTAAAAGGTTTTTGCATGTCCAAGCGCTGCAGAAAAGCTGAATGCAAAGCAAAAGCAGCAGGATCTTGAATATTGAGAATACATAAAACGCTTGTTGTTCTGTTTTGTGAAAATACCAGGAACAGATTTGTTTAAACAAATTTCGACCTGAACTTCATCTCCTCCATCACCTTGACGATGATTACGAGACTTTTGTGATACATCAGCCCTTTTTGAAATGAGCAAAAATCAGAAAATCATCAAAGTCTGGGGGGGAAACAAAAAAAAACGGAGAAGATGCAAATGAGTTGGTGATTGCGCTGATTGCTGAGAGTGAAAAACAAACCAATGCCCCTCTTAGATGGATGTTTTTTTAGATGATAACAAAATGCAGCGCTCTCTGAAGTGCCGGTGTCGGACACGCCCGGCGTGTTGCGTTTCATGGTCCTACTTGACCTTGATTGCTGAGCTGTTCTGCCTCTGAGCTGCTTTACAAAACTAATTGGCTTAACTACTGTTGATGCTTAAGGTTGCAGATTTGATGAGTCACTCACATGCAAATGCAAACGTGCACGCTCGTTTCCTGCTGTGATCCTCTGATGCTCTGACTTTGTTTATTCTGCTTCTCGCTGTATGCTTTAGCTGAGTGAAGTAGAAAGGCTGTTGTTCTTGCGCCCATGTGTTTGTCACATGACTGTTTTTAACTCTTTGTGCATCACATGCTTGTGTCAGTTTAGTCATCATGTGGGCGTGCGCTGGATGGGGGTTGCAGCGGCATCGGAGTCTCCATGAGAATTCTTCCGACATCATTTCCTGTCCCACTCACACACTGCTCTGATTCCCACCGGCTGCAGACATCTGGACACACATGTACAGAGGAAGTAGTTGTTAGGATTCCCATGATGTCAACACAGCAGCGCTTCACCAGATTTCCACAGAGAACCAGCTCTACCCTCGCCTCAGGGGGGCTGACTGTATGTAGAGTCTGGAAAAAGTGTTCATCCCCATTTGGAAGTTTTCCCTTTTTATTGCTTTTTAACATTGAATCAAAGTCAATTTGAGTTGATTTTTTTTGACAAGAATTTACAAAAATGGTCTCTTTTATGCCAAAGTGAGCAGAGATTTCTACAAATTAATGTCACAGAGCGATTCAACAAGTCTTCGCTGTCTTTAAAGTGACTCATGAGATCATCTGACTGGAGTTAATGTGTCTCAGTGACTGTAGTAAAAGGACATCTAGACGGTCCAGTCACTGGTGAGTCAGTACTCTTGACTATATGACTATAACTACCCCATGAAGAACCTTTAGTAGAACACAACAAGACCTCTCTTTAGGTTATTGAAGATGTTTCACCCTTCGTCCAAGAGGCTTCTTCACATCTAGCTGACTGATTGGGAGTTTAAATGTTTATATATTATAGGTGAAATGTCTTCCAGAACCTAAAAGACAAGTCCAGCTGCTCTCAACTGAAGCTCCCAGGATTACCATGACCTGGATAACTGAGAATGTAGACAGACAAAAACAAAACTCAGTGAAAAGGTTATTGAAAAGCATAAATCAGGGGATGGATGTAAGAACATTTCCAGGTCACTGGATATCCTTTACAGTCCAGTTAAATGCATCATTAAGAAATGGAAGGAATGTAGCACATGCAGAATTCTGCCTGGAGCAGCTGTCCTCAAAAACTCAACACAAACATCATCACAAACACACCATCCCGACCGCGAAGCACGGTGGCGGCAGCATCATGATGTGGAGCACGGTGGTGGCAGCATCATGATTATGGAGCATGGTGGTGGCAGCATCATGATGTGAAGCACGGTGGTGGAAGCATCATGATGTCGTGGCAGCATCATGATGTGGAGCACGGTGGTGGCAGCATCATTTAACATTTTATATTTGTAATTAATTGACATTTTCTTGTTGAAATCACTTTGACATGAAAGAATCTCTATTTTGGTAAGTTCTTGTCAAAAAAAGCCCGATTTGCTTCCATGATTCAAGCTTGAAAAGCAACAGAAACACTTTTTATAGGTGCTGCAGATCTGAC
>NW_007579908.1:79230-80272 GCF_000690725.1 Stegastes partitus
CAAATTTTACAAGAAAAAGGCCATAATTATAAAATAAAACAAAAGAACCCCTCAAAAAATAAAATACCATTTGTAAAAAATACAGATTTTTGATGTGGTTATTATTTACTGTTTTAAATAAATGCTTTTTATTATGTGTAATTTAACCAAACAGAGAAAATCTTTTGGCAAAATGGTAATACAAATACAATTAAATAGTGTTTTTCTTCTTTTTCACTTTGCGTAATATATGAATGACCTGCAGAACATTTAAGTTTTATCCTTCAGGACCAGACAGGTTTTTAATTTCATCTTATATTATTGTTACCCAGGTTTATTATTTCAGTGTCCATCCTTTATTTTCCTACCGAGCCACGCTGTAGCTGAGGCCTTCATGCTTCAGTATACTGTGATGATGGCTGAAGTAATGAATTGCTGCCGCACAATTTATTACTCCAAGTCTTTAACATTCAAAACGACAAAATGTCCTCGCTGTCAGGGTCTTAAACTCCAACTGGTCCTCACATGGATAGAAGCCCGGCAGCACACAGCCATTAGATTAGAGGCAGAACGCAGCAGCAGTATCCGGTACATTTATCTGGACGGCACCAGCTCTCGGCCTCATCTCCATATGTTATGTGCAGCGTGTGTGTGTGTGTGTGTGTGTGTGTGTGTGTCATAGATAGAGAGAAGGAGCTAAAACTGGATTGGGTAAAGTCTCTTCCTCTTTCACACTCACCTCCCAACCCCCCCACCGGCGCACCATGTGTCATGCACGCTGTAGGAAGCAGTGTTTCCACGCCAGGATCGCGGTTTTGCATCAACGCTGTCAGTGTGTGTGCATCATGATGTCCATGCTTTTACTGTGTGAGCTCAAAGTGGAATATTTTCTGTCAGAAAATAGTAGAAATAAACTTTTGCTGGATGTACTGGTCATTTTTGGGGATGTTCCAACCAAACTCAGTCGTTGAATATTTAGTACCTGCTGTTACAGTCCCAATAGAGCATCGTTTTCACAGATAATAGACGCTTCAAGTAGATTAAAGTTATTAAAATCAATCCA
>NW_007579908.1:81611-86567 GCF_000690725.1 Stegastes partitus
CATAATATTTGCAACTGTATCCACACTCCGGGGCAGATAAATGCACGAATAGATGGATGCAGTGATAGTTGACGATATTGGAGGTGAGATCACACTCTTCCAGCTGCCAAGCGACGTGCCGAGGATTGTGGGAATTCATCACATTCCATCAGCCTCTGTCACCTCCCCGATTCTCCCTCCAAAGATAGATGGATCACAGGCTGTACTGGAACAGCTGTCACGCCACCGGCTCTGCCTCTCTTTCACACATAATGGTTTTATATATAGACGCGAGGCAGATTAGTTGTGATGTAACATCCTCTAAGTGGGTTTTTAGAGGCCGCACTTTTGGACGGACGCGAAAAAGGTCAACAGCAGGAACACTGAACATCAACACCAGGTTAGCTCAGTGTTGGATTCTCTCTAACATACGAGCTCGTTGTATGTAGAGTTATGGCCGTGTGGAAATTCTGGGATGTTTTTGACGCATTGTGATGAGTTACGATGGTTGGCTTCCAGACACGTAACCAGCAGTGATGAACTGATGCAATGTGAGGTTTGTGCATGAAACCCACATACACGGTTAGAGACAAGAAAACAACAATGTCTTTTTAGATTTAGATCTTTTTAGAGAACCAACAATGGGTTCAAAGCTGAGATTCGTTGTTTTATATACAGTTTGAAGTATCTGTCTGGCAGTTTCAGATCCTGCGGTTTAGAACTACAAAGACTCTGAAGTAGTTTTTGAGAATCTTGACGTTTTTGTGAAATTTTATACAAGTGATGCACGATATTAAAATTTCTGGCCGATACCGATATCCGATGTTAAGATTACTGATATCGCCGATAACCGATATTACCGATGTCGATATTTAGTTTTTGTTCACACCAAAAAATGAGTACAAGTAAGCACTGTTTGAAAACTATTCAAAAGAAGCCCATACCATGTTAGACCACATAGTCTTCTTTATTACAAAAGTAAAATGTATTTAAACATATTTCAACATATTTAAGTCCAGGACCATTCAACTGAAAACATTATTATTTTTTTTTGTTCTGTGAAATAGTAGCGATATCAAAAGTAGAGACGAAGGCGCTAATGTTAGACAGTCATCGGCTAAATTTGTGCATTGGACCGATACCGATACATCGGGAAAAAACACTAATATCAGCCGATACCGATGTGGGCGCCGATATATCGTACATTCCTACTTTGTACTTATAGTACTGCATTTGTCTTATTGCTGTCTATACGACTACACATGCAAAATACAGTTTCTGTAAAGTTTCTTACAATGTGTTGTATTGCAGTCGGTTTAAATACTTTAACAGAATAGAAATGATAAACTTTATAATGTTCACTGTACTGTCTGTTATTATTACAGAGATTTGAGGTCTCTTATCGAGCCAAAGCTTTTCTCGTCCCTGCTGGAATGTTTTTACTGATAAAATAAGCAGAGAAAACTGCAAACAGTGACTTTTTAGTTTGAGATGGTCATTAATAAAGTGGACGGTAAGACTTTCAGCTTCATTGACCAACGGGACCACTAGTCTGTTGTAGCTGCAGAATATTACACAGCTCTGTTTCAATTTGTCACACAGTTCTGGGAGGGACCCTCGAGAACAATATTACCTACCGCCTGTCAAGTGACCACATCGTGTTTTTTAAATCGTCTTTGGTCTCTGACATCAGATGAATTCAGATCTGTGGTGCTGGTTTACATGGTTAAACAACTCGCATTGCCTCATTTAGCGGCAACAACTGCAAGACAGAGCGTTTTTGTGGAACATCGTCCTTTCAGTAGCTGAAATATTTTGGAACGTGCACATCTATTTGCAACCAAATCCTTTTCAGTGCTTCTGTCTCGTCCTGCACACGCAGAGCCTGCATGTCAACAAACAAAAGTGAAGAAAAAAAAGGGTTTTCAAAAAGAAATGATGTTCTAGCAGACGGACTTCTCTTGCAGACTTTATAATAAATGAAAGCCAAGTTTTATTTCTGAATCAAGTTCACATGTTCACTTCCCCGTGCAGTCCTGTCTGACATCGATGCCTCATTCACTACTGGTTCTAAAGTAAAACACGACTTTGTTCACTTCTAATCTTTTAGCAGTTAAATGCATTGCAACAAAAAGTGTCTGACTCACATCGAGCCATTTAGGATCCATCGTTGTGATTGTGAAAGATAGCTTTTCAAGATCGCTCCTTATCTGTCTGTGCCGCTGCTACGAGCTGATTCTGCAGTACCCTCCTCCCTCATAAACTGACGGATTCAGCTGAACAGCAGGCGGTCAATAATTCGACAGGGAGCCACACTCTGTAAGCATATTTCATAGCTCATTAAAAAAACAATACGCTCACCTCCAGGGCTGAATATAAGACGCTTTTTCAGTTTCGGTGGAGTCATCGCTCCCCAGTGTGGAGCGGCGGTGATTTGTGACTTGCTCAACAACAGGCTGAACCGCTGTAGAGTGCTGAGGTAAATAAAACCACAGATTGAATTATTGTTTCTGTCAGATTTCTGCATCAGGATAAATGGTTCTTATGCTGCTTGACAACGACTTGGCCAAAGCACTGCTGGAGGCTACAGCTCTCCAAGACGAAAAAAAAAAAAGGAAAAGAAAAGCTAAGTGAAAGAGCGTCCATTAAAACATGTGGTTCCAACATGTGTTGAGCAGGAAAAGTGGTGACTTTAAAGAACCAGCGTAATGGCACACCACTCCAAATGCTTTTAGCCGCAAATTACATTTATAAACAACAAAGGTGTTTGGCTTGTTTTTTTGAAAAGGGCAAAGCTAAAATAGTGTCGTAAATTCATTTAAAGCAGCCGAGCTGACTGAGGCCTTTCCCAGGTTTTCTTGTTTCCTCCCACACCAGAGGACATGCATGTTTCAGTAGATGTTAGAAGTTCTTCCGTCGTGGCTCCGGGGCGACACCGAATCTCCTCAGGCTCTGTACTGTTGCCACCTGCCGCTCCAGAGCATTTAGAACAGATCATCTGCCCAGGAATGAACTGTTCTAAGACCTCTGAAGGTGCCCTGTGGTGTCTCGCACCAAGACGTCAACGTGGTCCTCCTTTAAATTCTGTAAGTTGTGAAGAAGAACCACCGCTGGACATCGGACTTGTTGGTCCAGCACATGACATAGATGCTTGGTCGGATTAAGATCTGGGGAATTTTGAGGACAGTTTAGCATCTTGAACCAGTGTTCCTCAAACTATCCTAAAGCTTTATTTTTCAGAAATAAGGAGAAATTGCTTGGTTTCTTTACGTCTCTTGATCATCTTTTTGTTATGCGATGTTCTGCTGGGAAACCTTGAAACCTGGCATAAGTGTGGATGTTACAACCACCCAAACCCTTCCAAATGCCAATAGCACTCTCTAATGCCAGTAGAAATCTCCCAGCAGGACACTGTTCCCTGCCAAACCACAAAAAACTGCTCAGGAACAACTCGAAGAACTTGACCAAGGCCAGTGGCGTTGACCCGGCCTCAGAACTCCCTCAGATCCTGACTGAGCCTGATCAAGTCTGATCCACAAAGAGTTTGATGCCAACATCCTAATGCCACATTGAAAACAGAGAAGAGTTTGACCAACTTAAATAAACTGCTTCAGTTGGTAACAGGCAGTTGAAACAGGTTCATCCAAACTACGTTAACAAGTAGAATCAGTGTCATTGGTTTCAAGTTAGAAGCATTTAAATCATTTGATTCCTCTCATATTGCTGCAACTTCAAATTTATAATTTTTCCAGCGTAAGTATTCACTTTACCTAAATGTAAACTTTAAAAGATGATTTTTTTTCATCAAATGTACCTTTATCTCCTGTTTAATCTGCAAGCTGACTCATATAAAATGGTGGTTGAGTTGCAGCCCAAAAGTTTGACGTAACAAGGACGTCACATGGACAATGCTTCAGTAATAAACCTAATTTTCATGCGTTTACCAGAATCTGAGTTTAAATTGATGAAGTGTAATTTGAGGTTGATAGAGTTCAGAAAAGCAAACTGGTTTCAACAAAGATAACGGAGATTTATTTGAAACAGTGCTTTACCTCAACTGCAGCACAGAACCCCCCAGAGGTTGCATGTTCTCTTGTGGTTGATCAAAGTACTTTTCTAAATGTATTTTTCATTGATTTTTATGAGATCAATGTGGGTTTTCCACAGCCAGTGCTGTACTGATGTCCATTCTTGGTAACTCAGAAACAACAATATTCGATATATGGAACTGATAAACATCACATGTTTCACAGTAATCAGTAGCTGCCTCATAGCTTAGCCATTAGCATATACTTAGCCAGTGTGAAAGCAGACAATTTCCTAGTTTGTGGTGATGGCTTGTGTTTCTTGTTCAGTTTTTGCAGATTGGGTCTCTGCTAGAGCGTGTCTGCTAGTTAAAGCAAATCGTTAAACTTAGTTCAGAAAGATGTTGTGGTGCTCCAGATAGCACTAGCATAAGGTCTGACAGCTAGCCTCTTTGTCATAGGCCCAGCCTGGCACCGAGTTCGTTTTAACTGCACTGACAACAGTAAGTGAATTATTTGGTTATTTTTAATGTAAAGCGGAAAGTGGGCGGGCTTTTGAAGGACTGCGGTGTTTATTATTATCTGCTAATTTACTGTCTGCAAATGTGCTCGTCTGTCTCTCTGTGTAAACAACAGCTTTTATTGTAGAGGGGTTGTTGCGTTTGATGTTTAACCAATCAGATAGAGCTGTGGGCGGGGCGTTGCCGAGACTAAAGCGTGACTACAGACAGAGAGAGCTTCCTGCTTCCTTTATTATTAACCGGTTAATAGAAAGAAACGGAAAAATGGCGAATACCAGCCTGGAGAAACACTTTATTCTGTGATTGATATAATTAGTTTGCTCACATTAACGCTTGTAACCACGATAGCCTCTAACCTTATTTTTTTAATCAGCCCTCATTTTCATTGTGTATATAGATACACACAGTATGTTTGATCCTCCCGTAGACCA
>NW_007579908.1:88518-96264 GCF_000690725.1 Stegastes partitus
TGAAATCGTCATGTGCAAAATTTATCCAAGTGCTTAGAGCTGCGAGCAATACTGGGGGGAAAAAAAAGTAGCTCTCTACACAATATATATTTTACCACTTACATGTTTAATTTATCTCCACACTTGTCTCCTATCTGCCCTTTTTTACAGAATCCTGTGAGAGCAAACTGTTTTTCTTTTGGCGATTTAAAAACCCCCAAAACAAATCAGTTAGAATGGAGTAATTTAGATCATTTAAATTTGGCTAATTTGTGTGTCACACACTCCTCACTCGTCTCTACTCTGTGTGATGTCACAACCTGGCTCATGGGTTATAACAAACATGGCAACGAACACAGATTTAACTCAAAATAAGGACGTTTATTATAACCACAAGCAAACCATTTAACAAATAGTTGCATGTCTAGTGACTATCAGTAGGTGTGAATGAGTGAACATGATGGGATGTGAGGTGTTGTGGAACAGAAACAAAACAAAACGGTAACAGAACGATGGGTCACCACCAACGAAGCCGGGTCAGAATGAGAGAGAGCAAGAGAGGGATGGCTGAGATTTATGGGCCGTCCTGATGCCTTCAGGGACCCACAGGTAAAGGGAATTCTAGGCCTCCATGACAGCAGCTGACATTGGGCCGTCACAGTAAACACAGCCTGCAGTTCAACCGAAAAGAAGTTTTGTCACCAGACTGTTGCAGGAGAGTCGCTCATGGCTCAGAGTAGCCCAGAATTAATATTTGAGAGCAAACAATGTATTTTTTGTAGAATGAAGTGATTCTGATGAAATATCAACATTTCAGGGTTTGATTTTGGGAGTTTTTCTCACCAAAACGTCCGTCACAGATGAGTAGTTCAAGGACCAGCAGACAGTCGAACATCTACTACTTCTTTCTGCTCTTACACTTCATCACCAGTGGATCCTGCAGCCTCACAGCTTATTGTTTAGCCGCTTGTTCTGCAGCTTCACTCATCCGAAGGTCATTTGTAGTTGAATCAAAACGAGGATTACATGGAAGTAAGTGGAATGTTGCAACCAGCGGAAAGAAGAAGCAGAGAGACGAGGCTTTGTAAGAAAAAATTACCGCAGTACAATTAGACACAAGAGAGAATCCGAGACAGTCTACAAACACATTAGAGCATGAATTGGAGCGTGGTGGAGCTCCGGGAGCCGCCGGTTAGAGGCAGAGTGGGCAGCACAGAGGGGCATTGTGGGTCTCAGCTGCACGCTGGCACTGGTTCAAGCACACACACACACACACACACACACACACACTCACACATTAACACACACAGACACACACACACGGGGAAGCCACACAATCGCAAACTGTGTTCGAGAGAGATGCTGCAGACGAGCAGCGAGATTGTACGAGTATGAATCAGACACAATAACAAAACGCCTTTTACCCCGCAAACAAAGTATGTACGTTTAAACTGACTCTGTGTAAATAAGACAAATGATCTTGTTTTGTGTGTTTAGTTTACTGAGATGATGAGTTTCTGCAAAGGTTTGTCGATTAGTGGCTCATTTTTAAATTAGTCGGGAACTGTTTTAATTATTAAGTAACAGGTTTGAGTCATTTTTTAAGAATATAAGTTGAATTTTTTTCTCATCTGAGCTTCTTACATCAGGATATTTTTTGTTTTTTTCCTCCTTTATGGCGGCAAACTGAGTGTCTTTGGGCTTTGGGTTAAAAAAACAAACATTTAAGGACTTTTGTCACCATTTTCTGATATTTTATAGACCAAACAATTTATCATTAAACAAGCTGCAGCCCCACAGGGAATAATAAATCAATATGTAGGGAACAAGATGCACCCAAAAAGTGTGATTACAGACATGATTTTACACTGAAAACACAATATACCATTTATATTTTAAATCTGATGCTTGGTCAAAGAAAAAAAGATCTGGTTTTAATGTATTTAGTATATTAAGATGATGAAAAATACATTTCCTGCAATGATTAGTTGATTACAACTATTAAAAATAATTGCCAACCATTTAAATAATTCATTTTTAAATTTTTTTTTTAAGAAAACACAGTTCAAAATGTCTCATTTCAGCTTCTTACATCAGAATATTTCCTCTTTTTTTCTTCCTCTTTGACGGTAAACTCAGAATCTTTGGATCGTGGTGAAAACAAAACATTCGAGGACACATTCGTGGACTTTTATTTAATTTTCGGACCAAACAACTCATCAAAAACCAAGAAAACAATCTTTAGTTGCAGCCCTGCTGTGATAATAAATCAATAACTGGGTAATAAAGGTACAATCTGTCGGTATATATTCTTAAATCGTCACACAAAAAGCCTCATCCAGCCAGATTACATCAGGTTAATGGAGTTTAAGTGCGTTGGTGAGCTGCTGAGTGATTGATTTAACGCACGCTGGATAAATTCTTTTGCTTCCAACGGGAGTCATTAAAGTTTCATTTTATCAGCCTTTTAAAATAAAAGCCCTCATATTTAGTCTCAATTGAGCCGAAGCCGTCGAGTTATAAAAGGACATTTATTGAAGTGAACGGCCTCTTTTGTCTGCACCTTCTCGTTTTTTAATATACATTTACATCTGATTAAGTCACCGCAGATCTCTGACTGAGTGCGAGGCCGGTTTTGTCTTCTCATGTGATGGTTGGTGGCGGTTTTCTGTGTGAATAATACCAATAAAACCTAATTGATTACAGTGTATGATGTTGATTGATTGATTAGTTGATTGTCTAGGTTAAAAATAAAAATCTACCATCATCATTTTGAGGTTTTATACACGTTTTTGGTGCCGAATACCTTCAAGTATTTATTATTCCTTTCTCAAAAAGCTTTGTAAAGATTCTAAGGGACCACGTCATCACTGTAGTATTAAATTAGCTTTGTGTGTGTGTGTGTGTGTGTGTGTGTGTGTGTGTGTGTGTGTGTTGTGCTTCCTCAAACCAAACCGGTTTGACTGCAGCTGCCGGTGAATGTTTTTATATCAGGACATGAAGCAGGGATCCAGAAGATTAACTGTGTTTCTGTAGAGTAGCTGCCGTCCTCGTGTATCTTACCCCAGTTTCTGGGCGTCTTGTCATATTTCACCGCAGGGCTCGTTTTTCACCGTAATATAAAGTTCTGCACCTCGAAGGGAACAAGCCGTGAGCAGAAGTAGAGGAAATACTGAAATGTCTTCTGTGTAGAATAACAAAGTTAGAACGCCATAAATCATTTAATTTAAAATAAAAAAAAAGCAGAAGAAGTTGCATTTCATTGATTATTAATTTAGCAAAATAAGAGAAATACTAAGAGAAATGTAATATTCAAAACATTTTTAAAGTGCCCACAGGTGTTAAAAATACAGACTTGACATACTGTAGATATTTTACTTTTTTACATTTTTATTTTATTAAATCTTTGTCTTGTTTCTGCTCCAAGCCTGAGCTTCAACCCAGCACAGCTGCTATATTAGCTGCAGCTATATTATTCACGGCTTTTCAGTTGTAGTGAGGATTTTATTTTTTTATTTTTTACAGAATATTTCACTGCACATTTGTTTTCTACATACAAATCCGGTTCGGAACCAAAAGTCTTAATATGTGCCTTACGCAGATTCTTCTGTTCTCTTTTGTGTTTACTGATATTTTTAGCTTATTATATGTTCAGATTTTTACATTTTTTAGCCTATTATATGTTTAAATTGTATATTTTGTAGCTATTTATGTTTATCTTAATTATTTTTTAGTATGTATATTTTTTACTGTTTTTTTTTTTTTTATGTAAATGAGGGTTCAAGAGAAACACAATTTCACTTCTCTGTATGTGCACACATGTAGTACAATTGACAATAAAGTGACGTTGACTTTGACTGAGAATCTGGTTAGAGGTTTATTTTTGGTGATTAATTAAAAAACGAGGCCTGTAGAATGGAGTAATTTAGACGAAATATCATGGTTTTAGTCTTATATTTTCTTAATTTTTAAAATTAAACTGCATGTTGCACACGATCAGTTAAAGAACCTTCAAAAAGCTGAAACTGTGACAATTTATTTAGTTTTTACAGTTTCTGTCTCTGATAAATGGTCGATTTTTGGTGATTTAAAAAAAAATTCTTAACCCCCTGGCAGGTTTAGAGGTTCAGAGGATTCGCTCAGTTTCATTACAAACAGTTTGTAGACGAGTTTTCTCATAATAAAATTAATTTGATTTTAAATCTTGTAGCAGCATCGTAACAAATTCCACCAAACCACATCGTCCGATTTTTTTCCTTACTGCTGCCTTTCGTCTCCCGATGCTGCAGATACGAAGCGGTTGACTTTGACTCTGTGACATTAGAAACTTTTAATGAATAACTGCCCTTGGGGGGGAAACAATCAGACTTTCATAAGATCACATTATGTATAAGAGATCACTTCCTGCCAGACTGGAATTAATTATCTTTTTGACTTTATTAAATTTAAAAAAAATATAGCTCCCTCCCCCCTTCATGCACATGGACTCGTATATGCAGATAGATAATAATATACTCCACAGGCGCCACTGAAATAAGCAGAATTTAACTGTTTACAGCGTTCCTGGGACGTTTCTGATGCTGGAAAATTAAGATTCTCTTCCTTTAATCTCCTGTACAGAGATCAGGAACATAAAAAGTGCTTGTCATAGGTTTTGTTTCGCATGCAAGCGAGAAAGCAAAGCGTTCAGATGTTCTGATGTTTATCTTTCTTTGCTCTTCTTCCAGGTGGCGAAGGACGTCTCCATCCGTCTCCACAGCCAGCTGGACAGCGTGGAGAAGAAAAGGAGTCACCTGGACCAGGAGAACGAGGAGCTGAGGGTCCGACTGCAGGACCTGGAGGTCGCCAAGCAGGTTCTGCAGCAGGAGATCGACAAGGTAGGATCCCAGTATCCGAACCGTGAAGAACATGTTTGTTTAAGAGTCCATCAGGATGTGCTGGTTGGTGCAGCTCAGTGAAGGTTTTCTTTGTGTCGGTATGTAAATAAGACGGGGTTAAGCTGCACCGTTCCCACAATCCCACACTGTGTTTGGGTAAATCTTCCCTGTTGAAGGAGATTACTGGTGTTTTGACCGGACCAGAACCTTCGGCTAAACACTGAGGTTCCGGCAGATCCTTATTTAGCCCGTCGGCTTTTCTGTTGGCCGTTTAAAGAAAACAACGTTCACCGCGCTCAGTTTGTGTCGAGAGTCTGTTCTCATCTAGACTTCATTCCTGCCACTCTGCTGCCACTCCAGGGACTTTTCTGTTACACTAAGTGTAGCCGGTAAAACGCCGCAATGAGAAAAGGAAGAATAGAAATGGCCGTCAGGGCCAGCGGAGGTGGAAATAAACGAACCAGAGTTGTGCTGTTTGTTAAAGTATAAACACATCCAGAGTTTCCACCGTGAGAAGCGCTGCTGACTCCTTCGTTGTCTTCGGTCTAGTTTGAGTAAAAAGCAGAAAATGAGACCCCATCTTTTCCGTCCTTTTCTCTCTCTGTCTTTCTTTCTTTCTCCTCCTCATTGGTGTGATGGTCGCGGCCTTGGCCCAGGACCAGGCTGCTGATGTGGGTCAGGGTTGGACGGATGGTTGGGTCGCTGGCAGGGGATGTAGGTCTGTCTGCTCGGGTCTGACTGGACTCTGTGTTCCCTGAATGCCGGTGAGCTGTTTGTAGACGGCTGGAAAATCATCACTCTGTCTTTTGGCTTTTGTCTTTGACTAATGAATGTAAAATCTTGATTATAGTCCCTTGCAGACATTGTTGTTATTAGTCGCTATTATACTTTTCTAGTCCACTTGGAGGACTTCACTCCATACAACAAAGTCACACCTACCTATTATGTGCCAAACATGCATTAATACTCAATTACAAATGCAGAAAGCATTATTATTATTATTATTAGCATATTTCAAACTTAACTGCGGTCTTGCTGTTTAATACTGTTTATGGGCGTTTAGCTAGCAAAGGAGCACCATGACTTGTATAGTCGTACTGATCTCAGGCCAGCAAATAAGTTTGAAATAAAGGTTAAATTAAAGAGAACAGTCATGTTACCCCTCAGTAGACCCTCTGATGACGTAATTTAGATGTTGTTTTTTGGGTTAAATCTAGTTGGTTCCATCATAGCCTAGATTTATCCCAAATGTAGTTGTTGAAATTGGGTTGCGTTTGGACCGTCCAATTGTGTCCCATAGCTAGCTAGCTATTTCTATCTAGGCAAGTCAGGTAACAGAAACCGGAATGAATGTTTGTGAATGAAAAATTGACAATATGAAGAGTTTTAGGTCAAACCTTTTTAGCGGGAGGGACTACAGTACCCATAATGCAACGCAAGTTGATTAAGAGATGTCTTAATAGAGACGTCTTTTCAACTGCCTGAAAAAAGTCGGCTTTTCACTTGTCACTTTTCAACCAAAATTGAGTTTAGACGTATGGCAAAGACGTCTTTTCAACCTTTTTGTTGCTGGGTGGGTTTGGCAACACTTTTTTTTAATGTACCTGTGTGAGAGCGGATAATAAGTTGGACATCGGTTTTCAGAGGATTTTAAATACTTTAAAAGTCTCACGATTGGCAACGGTTAAGTTAGGAACATGCCTAGTCTGCTGGTAGGACTTAGTTCATGATGTGTCCGGTAGGTTGTATCGGCCTGTTCGATGCATACATGCTACTGCTGACAACCTTACTGGTCAAAATGTTGTTGAGTAGTTTGTTATCTGCTAAGTTTTGCACAGACCTGCAAAAGAGGAAATGTTTTGCGTGCTTTTTGCATTGTAAATTCTCATTTTAATGTTGTTTTTCTCCACACTGTAAAACCGGCCAAGTAAATCTGCTCCAGTTATTTTCCGTCTTGCATATCTGCGTGTTGACTGATGGGATGACTGGTGCACGGAGGGCTTCTGTGGCTGTTTGCTCGCTGACGGGCTAACGTGGTTTCATAAGCTGTGTTTGTTGTGGCGAGTTATGCGAACCCTTCGCTGAAAGGAGTTCTTCACATAGCTGATGTGATTCAGAGAGCCGCGCTCATCCACGCAGGAATGTCTCGCTTTTGATTAGACAGTGCAAACACGGCGCTTCAAGTACGTCCCAGACGGTGAAAAACTGAAGGACAGATAAGAAGAACGGACTCCTATAGAGAGCGACAAAGAGACGTACACGGATATAATAGAAAAGTGAGTGTATTAAAGCTAAACAGACTGGACAGAGGGATGTTTAACCACACAGACAGGGCTACCCGCAGACAATGAAGGCTTTGATAATTCACAGGTGAAGAGGAGGTTTGTGAATTATTGATTGCTGGGCGGCTGCAGCCTACAGTCTGCACTGATATTGATATTCTTTAAAAAGCCGACTTATGCGATGCACTGGCTGGACCTCAGTATTGTACTGAGAGCTGGAGAGCGATTCAACCGACAGTCTTAATGCTGCAGAAACAGAAGGAGAAACAGTTCAAATTATCCAAATTTTAAAAACCGATCATAACCAATTATATTTTGTCTACAAGTCTCACCCTGTATGCACATATATTTATGAGAAAAGAATGTTTCACCTCTTTCACATGATCGCTAAATGCTAACATTATGCATGTGATTCATAATCACACTAAAATATTTTCAGCTCTTGTTTTTTTTCAAAAGCCAATGTTATGTAATCACACCATCCCCTCACTTTAGCTGTATTTAGCCACATTTTCTTAGAAGCTAATTCAAGCTGTAGCTGCTCTCCTGTGTCACTACTGTCTGTCTTCTATGTAAAACATTGTGAAAGCCTCAGATATTGATGTTAA
>NW_007579909.1:0-47728 GCF_000690725.1 Stegastes partitus
AGTGTAGGATTGTTCTTATTTAACTTGCTCTGCTTGATGAGCAGGTGAAAAGCAAACAATCAGCTTAATTCAGCAAATCCTACAAAATGCTCATTAAGGACGACATCTATCGTTGCTGAGGTGAGCATGAGAACACAAACCAAAAAAAGGACTAATTGAGATTCGTTAAGAGTTGCAGCTGAACACATTCTTTCCACAAACACTCGTATGACCACCGACCAAACCAAGGCGAAAACTCTTCTAACCTACATGGGCTTGAGGAAACGAGTCTGTTCAGTGATCGGTACATGACTTATTGAACCACACGCGGCGTGAACCTGAACTGGGCTTTTTCTAGCTTAACCTGTGACCCAACAAAGAAGCATCCATCTAAAGATATACCAACTCTGTCAAGGCATTACCTGCTTACTGTAACAGGACAGCCTTGTGAAAGCTGGCAGCTTACATTACACATCCATTCACCACACTTTGCTCTTGTAATTTAGGGCGATAAAACAATCACAGCCTTTCAAACTACAGGAACCGAGTGTCGGCCCACATGCACCTCACTGGCATTTGGAGAAATCCAGAATTTCGGTTACTCAGTCTGAGCTCAGAGACACGATTAGACAGTCGCTTTTTGTTCGACAGCAAGCTGTCTGACATGATCAAAGCAGGAACATGTAATTACAGCTTTTTACACAAATATGCATGGAAATGGGCTGGGAAGTCCACCACCTGTCGCTGTACTTTGATGGCAGGTGGCTGTCCTGAGGCAAGGCGCTGACCCGGTTACTGCAGCTTTTTGCTGCACAGAGTGCCAAGCTGGCACATTTGACACTTGTACTCTGAATGAAAGCATGCACGGCTCCTGCTCATCCATCCCAGTGAGCAAGGATAAGGTTACAGCACCCATGGGAGCGTACGGCTTGTTTCCGTGGTCCGACCTTGGTGCTGAAGGTATGAAGAATGCCATGTGTACTCTCCTGTCAAAGGCGGCTGTCACACCTAGTTGGAATTCTAAATTGCTGTACTTTTCTGACTCACTATATTTGTCCTTAAAAGACTCACAGATCCGGGGGAGTGGGTACAGACAGCTTTATGAAGGGAAACTTGCATTAACAAGCAGATTTTCAGTTTTTGTTTTATTCCTTTTTCTGTCTGTTAAGCGGGGCTGCAAGGTGGCTCAGTGGTTAGCTCCGTCGCCTCACAGCTAGAAGGTCGCCGGTTTGCGTCCCGGTGAGGACACCCGGGATCTTCCTGCGTGGAGTCTCCATGTTCTCCCCGTGCAGCGTGGGTTCTCTCCGGGTTCTCCGGCTTCCTCCCACAGTCCAGAAACATGCTGAGGTTAATTGGTGATTGTAAATTGTCCGTAGGTGTGAATGTGAGTGTGCTTGGTTGTCTGTCTCTAAGTGTAGCCCTGTGATAGACTGGTTACCTGTCCAGGTGAACCTGCCTTCACCCTGAGTCAGCTGGGATAGGCTCCGCCCCCCATGACCCTAATGAGGATGAAGGTGTAGAGATGATGGATGTCTGTTAAGCACACTGTAATCACGGTTTAAAATAACTGATGAGAGGATGGAAGACGGGAGGTAAAGTGACACACAAAGGCAGGAGGAAACCATAAATTATATTAATGGTACAAAAGCCAAAATCTTGATGATCCCCTCTCCTAATATGGGAGCAGGTTAATTTGGTTTTCTCCTTACCCAAACTGAAAGTCTCATTCTTAACATGACACATTTCCATCTTTCTTTGTTCTGTACTTTGACATATTTCTAAAAGTAATTAGAGTCATTACAGGAAAAAAAAAGTCTTTATTGTGTTTAGGTGAGTCATGTCAAGTTGACTAAACCTTCCTGTAAATGGTGCCAGACTCAGACAATCCTTAGTGGAACACAAACTGTGACGTATTCTGGCAAATCAGGGGTAAACAAACCCCGACCACTGAAGGAATGCGGTGAAATTATACAGTTAATGTTTCTGTTTAATCGTGTTTCCAGACCTGCATCACTGAGCATCCGCAGCTCTGAATAATCCAGAGGATCTATTAATGACAAACAATCTGCATAAATAATGAGCTGTCACACTTCAGCTCCATTCATTTGATTCAACTCGTCCAGGTATATTTTCTGTAAACTTTTAAATGCTCAACCACTGCAGAGCTATTTAAGAACAAATCCGATGTGTTTGAATTAGAATAAACTCGTCATTTTTGCCGAGTGAATCATTTGTTTCTGAAACCAATTCTGTGCTTTTATTTATTCATTTAGAGACAAGTCGGTTGTAGAAGCACTTCTCGCCCTGCGGCTGCTGTAAATCCTGCATCACTGTGTTTCCGCTGTACTCAATGAAAGAGGCTCCATCAGGTGTGTGAGCTGCAGAGATCCACAAATCAGATAGAAAACCAGACCAGCCCTCTTCATACAAGGAGTGGACGGTTCATTTACACAGTGTCAGCTGTCTTGGAATAAACCACCAGCACGCTCAGATTGACTCCTTTATTCCAACAGTGTTTCCACCCCGGAGTCCTGATCAGCATTTATCCGCCACCACCGGCTGTTGGTTGCTTAGTAACTTCAGTTATTGGAAAACTTCTAACAGCGCTGTGCCGGCTCTAAAAACTGAACACACAACAATCACACAATGAGAGCTCACCGTCTTGTGTTTTCACAAACCTACGCAGGTGCCGTCAGTCAAAAGACCGAAAAAGGCTGAACGGTATCCCCGAGGAGCAGAGTGAGGCGTCCAGTACCTTCACAACAGCCCGTATGTCTCCAGTGTGAACCTGTCACCAAAAACCTTTGCATGTCTCATGAATAGCAGTCCGTCAGTATGAAAGATCAAACTGAATGAAGCATAAACAGAGGACACACTGTAAAACACCAGCAACACAGTGAGAACACAGTGAGACTTATGAAAAGTTTTATATGTGCCCCGGTGCGTGTTGGAAAGCTTTACACGCCTGCTCCTGAGACGCTGCAGTGTTTTAAACTTTGGCATTTAACTCTACATCAAGGCCACCAGGACGTTCAAAGTCAACCGTATACGATATTCTCTGGGTGTTCCTGTATGCAAATGGGTCTATAAGCGCTCAAGAGGAGAACAGGGGAGATTTGTCATTGTTCAAAGGTGAGCATGTGTGAACTTTCCTCGTATGTATGGAAAGTTTCTACATGCTTTGATGAATGAGGCACGGCTATGTTGTGACCAGTGACTCTCAACCTTTTCAAGCCCTACGAATACTGAATGACCACCTGCGCCTTCACCAAGAGTCCCAAATGTTTAGAAAGCTGCATCGTGTCTGAAAACAGACTCCAGCGACACACAATCCTCACTTCTGTCTTTATTATTCCCCTTTTCATTCCAACGTGAAGCACACAGTTGCTCTAAAACACTCAACAGACGAGGGGAACAAGGTTAGAGGATTGGGATTTGAACAACTATAATAAATGCCGTTTCACTCGACCAATGAAAATAAATCCACCAGGGGGCAATGTTGGTCTGGGAAAGCTCTGCCACGCCGGCAGTGGAGAGTACCTGTCACCGAGGTGGTTTCAGCCATGTGGGTCACAGGAGCTCCGGTTTTTTAAGGAGATGAACAATGAACAGTGATGGGTAGGGGGGGAAAGAATAACACAGAAATAAAAATTCATGCCAAGCAATCAGAATGAAAAATGGTTGTTCTGCAAATCAGCGTAATGAAAGAGGATTTAATGGAAAGGGAAGGCCCGAGCCAGGGAGCGATTACAATTCAAAGATGCTTTGAAATAATTACATATTCAGTACAAGAGCTGTTAATTGCGCACATTCACACAATTCTCTGCTGATGTATCATCACTGTCACCTTTGGGCATCGACGGAATGGCATACGGTGCAATGCCGATGACAAAAACCCAACTTAGCATCAAAAATGGAAATCCGGTGCCGTTCTTTATGCTCTTAGAATGGGTGTGGACAATGTAATGGATTCAAAAGTGCTCCATAGCTGCCAAATTATTTAAAGGATGACGTGATATCAGCGGTATCTGACAATGTGTTATTGTACCCCCAATAACGGAGGACAACTCATCTGGAATAGCTGCTTTGATAGACTGTGGTTCAGTATTTTAAAGGCACAACACCATCTCTAGACCTATACATGTTCTGATATTTACCTCGAAATCCTTCATAACGATGTGAAGCTTTGGAAGAAATGAATCAGTGGACTTTGCGGTGGGATTGTCCATCTACTGCTGTTTCCAAGGTCAACAATAAACTAAATCTGAGACGTAGAAAGAGTTTAACAGCCAACATGCTGGTGAAAAAGTTCAAACAACTGTGACTGAAGATGGTGAAAGAGGTCACATAAGTCGTACGAGAAGGTTCCCTTTGAACATCTGCACTGGTTTTGGCCAGTAATCAAAAATCTTAGCTGGAGGAGAACAGCCCCAGAACTGTTTTGGACACGAGGAAAAGGAAGAAGGTCAAACTCTGGACTAAGGCTCATATTCACAGCACAGTCCTCCAACAGTGACATTTTTGCAGACACCAATTACATAAAATTAATATTTAAACAAGCTGTCTCTTCTAGGAAAGATCAGACATGTCTAAAATGAAACTGACTAGTATCGGATTTTTTTCAGGACCCAAAGATCCATCCATCCATTATCTATACACCGCTTAATCCTCACTAGGGTCATGGGGGCGGAGCCTATCCCAGCTGACTCAGGGTGAATTCAGGTTCACCATGTTTCTGGACTGTGGGAGGAAGTTGAACAACCCGGAGAGAACCCACGCTGCACGGGGAGAACATGGAGACTCCACGCAGGGAGATTCTGGGGACGCAAACCGGCGACCTTCTAGCTGCGAGGCGACGGTGCTAACCACTGATCCACCTTGCAGCCCAATAAATTCACTCCTACATTTATCACACCTTCAAATCCATCCAACTAGCATCAAGGTTCTAGATTACGTGCCAATAATTAGAACCTCCTTAGAGAGTGACAGCTGGAACCCAACTTATTCAGACCTCAGTCATCTCCAGCCTGCTGCTCTCTTTGCTATTGTAGTGTGCGGTGTCATCATGTCACGAACTAGCGAACTCTCTAAGGCCTTCGGATACAGGTTTGTGGACGTCTATAAGTCTGGCAGGTGATTTAAAAAGATTTCATTTGACATAAATGATTCCCCTCTGAGAAACATCACCTACAAGTGATTTGAAATGTGTCCAGGACTGGCCGCCCCAGCGCATTCAGCCCAAGAGCAGAGCATGTGATGCAAACACAAGTCTCCAAACACCCAACAGCTTCATCCCAGGAACATTCAATGCCAAAGTGCTGCGTCTACAGCCAGAGAGCAACAGTACGAATTTGACCTGCAGGTGAAAAGAACATTAAACCAAAACCACAGTTTGCCAATAAGCATATAGGCAAAGGCCAGATTATTTAGAAACAACAGGCTCCGGGCAGATGAATCCAGCATAGTCTTGATTGGCACCTGTAAGAGAAGACATGTTTTGAGCATAGACCAAAAACAGGTGAAGCATGGTGTATAGATGTTCTGGTCTGGGGTTACTTCACTGTCTCAAGGACAGGATCGCTTGCAGTCATTGATTTAAGCATGAATTCTGCATCACAGCAAAAGTGTTCAGAGTTAATGCGAGGCCACTGGCCCAAAAGTTAAAACTGGAACTTTTAACAGGATAATGATCCTGAGAACCAAATCCACCAAGGAGGCTCAGAAAGACGGAGCGGACGGTTATGTGTGTCATAGCCAAGATTTGAAGCCCTTTGGATCGTTGTGGGGGGATTAGAAACTGGCAGCACATGCAAGAAAACCCTCAAACACCTTGCAACTGATGAGATTTGTGTGGAAGAGTGGTCCAGATTTTTAGCAAGCTGGTGTCAGACACTGCTGGACAATTAGGTTAAACTTATTTCTGCTAAACGGAGCAACACAGGTGCACAAACTTCTTCAATTATTAATATCACTCTGAATAATTTACTAAAAAGCAGTCGTGTTGAAGCATAACACCTTTATATGTAGACGATGTCTCAAAGAGGGTTAAACATCTGTTTGTCCAAACATGTCAAAAATACACCTTCCATTGGACGTACCTTTTTACACAAATCCTGCTTCATCCAGGCTGATAGTTAAAGAATCATTGGTTAAAATCAAACACATAACAGGAGAGGCAAAACTGTGAAGACTCACTGTTCTAGTGAGATGTTGGAGTACAGGTGGGGGACGACTGAGGATGGAGGACCAGATGGGCTGCTGTAGTCGGGCTGGGTCGTCGTCTCTGCTGCCATTCTCCGTTCTGGTAACGACGTCTGAGGGACAATCTCCAGAACGGCCCAACACCTAAAACACACGGCAAATACGACCACATGAATAAAGACAGTCACTTGTTAGAGCACATACATCTTAACATATAGAGACGTCCATATGAGGCTTCCTTAAGCAAAAGATCCAGTTCCCAACATGTTCACACAATCCCCAAGATGCACATGTGAGTTTCAAAACTTTTCTTGGGGATGAGAAAACAGGATTGAAAAAATGAATTAATAAATCAGTACCATAAAGAGGTGAATTTCTCTAAAATTGGTTGATGAGTTACCAGAGATCCAAAAGTTCTGTCTAAAAAGGACGATGCCAAACAAACACACTCTGCTCAGTCAGAACACGACCACCAACCATCAACAGTTGGTGATCATTGTTGTGTGAAGTGTATAAATGGTGTAATGTGACAAACAGGCTTCAGAGGTTCAAAGTAAGGTGGTGAAATTCAAAATAAACCTTTTTCTACTGGGTCATTTACAACTTATCTATAATTATAATTACATTGACTGAATTTGACAGTTTATTATAAGAGACGTTTCTTCTCTACTGCCCCATCCTACCGTGTGTTGTATTCCCAGTTTGTGAAGCTGATCAATCCTTATTTGTGGGATTATAGCATTTATACTCTTTAGCAAAAGTCAGGAAATCCATGGCATCTGTAAATCCTATCAGTACATTTAACTGGAGACAAATCTACAAAAGAGCAATAAACAACCAAAGCCGAGCAGCCAGAAGCAGTGACTGACGTATGAAACAACACCATCCATGCTTGGTTTGTGTACATTCTGTGGGAGGCAGGAAACCCACATTTACACGTCACTAGCTCCACTATGAACTTTTTGTGCAGATATGCGTGCTCACAGAACGGGCTAATTGCATCGAAAAGTCTGCAGCAGAGCCCTCTTGCACTAGACGATTTGACAGCGAGACGGCCCCGAGCCCTCAAGCACTTAGCCAGAACGCTATTTAAAGTCTGCGAGTGTGGGGATTGGGATCGGGCCTGCGCGAACTCTTGGAGGTCACTTAACAGTCTCTAAATTTACGCTCTCATCAAATTCTTTTTCCCTAACAGCAGGAGACAGTTGTTTTCAGCAAAAACACTCTCATAAGCTCACTGCTCACTTCTAAACAGCAGACAAATTTAGGAAGTACAATACATAATGAACAAAGTGGAGCAATTAGCAGGCGAGCGTCAGATACAGCTTCCCTCAGGAGGTGGTAGAGCCCAAAACAAAGGCACAAGGAGAACAACCAGCGAACTCACATCCATCAGGTAGTCACACTTCAAATAAAGAATAATGTGCTTTCTAGCAGCTGGCATTTAATTGCCAATTGTTTGGTAATGTGTGTAATTTGTGGTGGATTTCTGAGGGCAATTGGCAGTAATGTCTGTTGGGCAGTTAGCATAAAGTCACCTATAATTTGCACTCCAGGTTCATTTCCACACCGGAGTTTCACTTGACTTTCATCTTGTTTCAAATAAGGAACTGCCAAACCAATCACAGCTCGTTTGGCTGATGGAGTGTTCCAGGTGGACCGTACCGCGGCGGCTCTACATCCAAGGGGTTGTGCTTTGGACAAAAAACCCCAGTGACACAAGTCTTTATTAAATCTGAAAATCTATTTTTAGAGCGAGATCCTGATGTGTAACTCAGAACATTCTCTGATATATGAACTAAGGTTTCCTTGTGACCCGCTGTGGCAGAGGGACAGAACAAAGGTACAACTTCTTAACCTGAGCTCACTTCTGCCCTTTAAGAAAATGAAACGTCCCTCCAAGCCTGACATGGAAACACAGACTTACTTCTTCTAAAGCCTCATGAGGGCATCGACATGAATCAATCAGACCTTAATCAGCAGCAGCACTGATACATGTTAGGCTTCATTCTAGTGAGCAGGGCACTACATTAACTAAACGAGGTGATCTTTAAACATGGACTCTGTTGACTAACACAGAAGCTGGTTATACTCTTTTTTTCCCACCTGCTACTGTAACACTGCTACCGAGTGTGTTGATAATTTACTCCCTCCAACACTACAGCCTCCTGTTGTTGTAGTTTCCCATTGCTATACTTGACAAGGGCATCCATTTCCTGGTGCACACCATCTCTCAGTGCTGTGTCTGCTGGGTTCTGTACTGCATAACCTTTGAGCTCACTGCGCCTCCTGCTGCACCTCCAGCTGCTGGATGAGGTGAGGAAGGGTTTCTAAAGACAAGCTTCTTCTTAAAAATATATATATAGACTTGCTTTTTTATTTTTTTATCTTACCTGTTATTTTTCCCAGTTAGTTTCAGTTTAAATGTAGGTGAAGCCATTTATCTGCCACTGTTCAGCCATATTTCAGCTGCAGCTCATGTAATAACCGGTGAACAACAGTACTTTCACCATCATGCATCCTAAAAAGAAAACAAGGAACAACATTCTAGGGTGGGTGAGACCCGCTAATTGGACATTTCCTGCATAAGAAGGAGTTCTAATTGACCGGTCTGATGTGTGTAGAGGTGTGTGGGTTGTTTTCTAGCTGCTAGGCGTCATTTGTGTGTGAGTTCATCGAGGTAAACCCAGCTGTGTGAAACAGAACCACCCTGTTGCTACAGACTGATCGGTGTGTGTCCTGCTGTCCTCACATGTCTGCAGGGATGTTATGCAGCTAAAGGTTCGTTCTCCTGCAGGACTGAAGTGCCTGTGGACAACAATATGGAAATCAACTGTGTTAACGCGTCCATTTGGTGTTTTTGTGGTTTGCTAGAAAACACTTGAAGAACGAATGAAGCAGACGGTACAGATAGAGGTAGGGACTTCATAGATTGGCTCATCCTGCGGCGTAGAGGAACATCTAGGGTTCAAACTTTGAGATCGATGTAATGTTTCTGCTTTAACCACATTAAACACAAATGATCAGTGCCCTTCAATAAATGCACTGGTTGGAGAGTGTTTGGTTCTAAAGGTTCGTATCACAGACTGTAAACAAAGATAAATGGTCGCCACCACTTCCTCAAAACGTACAAAAGTGGAGCCAGAATATTGTGAAAATGTGTCCGGCCAGGTTACTTACAATCTATGCAGCAGCTCTTAGGTGTTATTGGTGTCACGCCTTCTGTCCAAACGTGAGCACAAACTCCTCATACTGACAAATACCCTTTAAAAGCATTAAATAAATAACTGAAACCAAACAAGTCAGAGAAATTATCACTTGAAAAACTTAAGATACAGACTGCGGGTATAAGTCGGCCATTTTGGCGACGCCCTTCACGTTCCATCGTGCTATCTCCATGTCAACACTTTCAAAATGCCGTTGACAATGAAAAACATCTCCAAGACCTTCTGAAGGTTTAATGACAGTACACACCTTCCCCTGGTGCAAATGCTCCACCAAAACAAGTTCCCCTCTGAACTGTTTGCAGGGGCCACAGTTGCTGCATCCTGAGATGAGCACCACCCAAGACAACAGTGATTGGCTTAAAGAAGTGTTTCTCCTCTCTGTAACATGATGATAATGGAGTGCAGCGCTGTAGAGGTTGGGCTGTCTATGCGAGACAAACGACCACAATGCAAACAGTCTCAGTGGGCGGCCAAGATAGTTTGACTTCACTTCTGGGGAGCTGTCATGTCTTCCATGTGGATGCTGTCTGCAGCTAAAAAAATATTGCTAAACACAAAATACTTTGCACAAATTTCAGTACAGTAAGGTCCAAAAAAAAAAACCAATAACAACTCTAATCAATGTACAAAATACAAATTTTAACTCCTTTGTTATGCTTAATTAATCCCCGAAGAATCTGTTAAATGTGCATTAAAGAAGGAATTCACAAAACACACTGAAGAAAGCTTCCAGCAGAAAAAGAACACATCTTTTTACAGTTCACTGTTAAGTTTATACAGCAGAACGAAAGCCTTTATGTAAATGTAAGAAGTGAAACTTTACAGGATGTAATTCTACTTCTGCTGAAATGCGTCTACATCATTTATTAGGAATCATATTATATAGTCTTCATTATCGCTGACATGCGATACAATTTTCATCATTAAGATTAATATGAATGTGCCCGCAGCAAAATAAAAATCGGTTAACTGAGCTTTGCAGGTTTGGCGTGCTCCATGTGTGATAACAGGCCAGTTTTATGGTGAAATAAATATGATAAGAAAGATACAGAAACTTTTATTCTGCCATGCTACTCTAATTCCCCCGTTTCCCTTAGCAGCCATGTACAGTACATCTACCAGTCATCTTATAATTAGTCACTCTATAAACGCAGCTTCTTGACCACCAATGAGTTTCTCTTTAAAGTGTGGCCATGTACTTCTACAACAACAGTATGATGGATTACAGTCATGACTTGATAATCTGACCCTTAACAATCCTAAACCTGCTATCTGACAGGTTTTTAGGAAAAACCAACAGAACCCATAAAAACAGCCTTAACATAGCGACAGCCTTGGATTGTGACTCCGACATGACATTTAATGTCACCAATCAGGATGACGGCGTATTATCTGACTGAACAATCCCACAGATTGGCTACGTTCACACTGCAGGACTTGATGCTCAATGAGGATTTCTTTGTGACTTCCTTCACGTTTCCACTTCAATGCGACTTGTATGTGATCTGCTGTGTGAACTTCATACGAGCCAAAAGTGTCCCGCATGCGCAGAAGAGGACACGACGACGTCACACGCAGCGAGCGCGCTCAGTGTTTACGGAAGTAAACATGGATGGTAACGGTGGAGCGTATCTGCCACTCCCCCGCCGCCACCGATGGAGGAAACAGAAGTGTGAGCGCTAACTAAACTAGCATCAGCAGCCAAGTACTGCCTGTGTGTTCTGGACACTTCCACCCCGTCAGAGCGCTGCCCCGGGGTGGAAGTGTTCCTCGACCGGGACAAATATTCTGATATTAATCATTAATTGGGCCTGAATATCCAGAGAGCAGAAAGTTCTACTGGGACCAGCCCTACTAGTTATTATAACAACTATGAACAATAATGAACAACTAATGAACCTTCCAGCATCAAGCCCTCCTCGTATCTGGACCTCCGTCTTGACAGTCCGACATAGAAGAAGGTTTTACATTCAGTGTCAGATTATTATGTATTACTACGACAGTCTTATCACGTTGGAGTGCTTGTTTGTTAGGAGCAATAATCATGTCACACTTTTCTCAAAAAAAAAAAAAACAGCTCTGTACAGGCACGATGTTTTGCTGTGTCTGCAACTGTAAACTTTAAATGCAGTTAGTGTGTAGTAGAAGTAGTAGTAGAAGTAGTAGTGGAAGAAGGAGAGTGGTAGCACTGCACTAGTTTCTCTTTATTACTACAACTCCCATTAGCATTCACATTTCAAATCTCACTCACAACCTTTGCCAAATGACTACCTTCGCCTTTTTCTTCTGCCCTCAGCACACGTTACTCCATATAACTGAGACTATCCTGCCAAATGCTAACGGCGCTCACATTAAGACTCTTAATCTCACAAGACACTGCAAGCGAGAAGTCGTAGCCATTAACTTTGCTATTATTAGCAGCTCAGATATGTGTATTATGAACCAGCAGTTGACCAGCAGGCCCAACCGAGCCTCTGATGGGGATCTCCCCTCGGATCGTCAAGGTTTTTAAGTTTGGTGGAAATCAGCCTGATAATCCTTCAGGCTAAAGCTGGTCTTTGAAGGTTTTCTAAAAACAAAAAGTGTGAAACAGGGGATGAATCACAAGTTCTTTGAAACCAAAGGCCATAAAGTTAGGCTGCAGAGAGAGAAAGCAAGTCACAGACAAGCAAGTTCTCTCCACTCTATGCGGCACTGGCTGTTGGTCTCGTTGAATCGGCAGTGCAGAGAGCAGCTCTGAGAGATTTATCCATTCATTTGTTGTGGCTACGCTCGAATGCACCCAACAACACACCATTTCTATTTTATTCTACTAGTCTTTCACTCTGCAGGGTGGCTCAACAGAATTATGTCCCCAACGATAATTATCAATCAAAATTATGGTCTGAAAAATGGAGGCAGAGGAAATTGCTTACCAGGACGTCAAGCAGGAACGGGACCCCAAAAAGAAGTAGTGTGATAAGAGAGAGAGAGAGAGGGAGGGAGGTGAGGGAGGCGAGGGGAGAGAGAGGATTTGCATGTTTGCAGTGGAAAGTATGACGACTCCAGTCGACTTATTGTACAAAACGGTGGCAGACTGTATGAAGAGCAAATAATGTCCATTCAAATGCATTACAAGAACTCTTAAGTTCAGCTTTCAGATGTTATGAAATGTTTAGAATGCAGTCTAGTGACAGATACGTGGCATACAGAAAGTAATTAGTCCTTTCAATGAATGCCTGAATGCGTTCTGTTTATTTGTTCCATACAGGTTCGACATCGTGTACCTACACATCTGCAGCTGTGATTTATTCAGGTCTCGTTTCAATGTCTGCGAAATGAAGTGGCAATTAAAGAGCTGCACACCTGAAAAGGGACTGATTATTCAAAAAAAAAATACATAACGTTGTTTTGCATAATGCTGAATAGGTGCTAATACTCCCAATAAAAAATGTTTATAGCTATTCCAAAACCACCCCTCAAAGGCAGAGTGGAAAGAGCTTCACGAAGACGAGTAACAGGTGGAAATCCTTCTAAACGGTGGCAGAGGCGCACACCACAGGACCGTCCCTTACCAAAGACATCAGTGATACAGCACTGGTAACAGAATCTAAAGTGAATAAACTAAACTGAAATAAACAACAGTAGCTCTTCATCCATCCATCATCTCTACACCTTAGTCCTCACTAGGGTCATGGGGGGCGGAGTCTATCCCAGCTGACTCAGGGTGAAGGCAGGTTCACCTGGACAGGTAACCAGTCTATCACAGGGCTACACTTAGAGACAGACAACCAAGCACACTCACATTCACACCTACGGACAATTTACAATCACCAATTAACCTCAGCATGTTTCTGGACTGTGGGAGGAAGCCGGAGAACCCGGAGAGAACCCACGCTGCACGGGGAGAACCTTCTAGCTGCGAGGCGATGATGCTAACCACCGAGCCACCTTGCAGCCCGAGTAGTCACTAGTGAATCTAAACCAGCTGCTGGTGTCACATGTGGAGTTACACCAGGAAAGCTCGTCATTGGTCAAGGTAGTGCTGGACGTGCTTGTAGCTAAACTCTCCACCTTGCTTTAAAAAGTGACGTAATCAAAGTGTGTTTCTCAAGGCGTTGTCAGTGTGAACAGGTTTGGACAGTTCTAGTATCAGGACGTGAGATCTAATTTTCTCCTTCTATCTCATGAGAAACACTGTGAGGTGGCAGTCAAACAAAAACTACAACACTTTACCAACTCGCTGAACTTCGGCTCCGTGGCCTTGGTCCTCTCAATCTCATCCTTGTTATGTTCTGTGTGACGTAGAACAAAGGCACAGACGAATGGTGAAACATCTGTGAAGTTATGTGAGAATCGTAATGGGTATCTTCTGCTGAGTTATTCTCCACTGCTATCAGTATGCTGTGCACACGCTCCTGTTTGTCTTTGGTGACTCTGAGGCCATCGCAAGAGGAAAGTTCGCCTCAAACAGATTCCTCATGTTGGGACTTCTCTGCACCTCCTCTCACCAAAGTGGAGCAGACATGTCTAGTTCTGGCTGTGGGCCACTGGGCACCGTCCTTCTTACTGTGTCAGTCATCTTGATAAAGGTCAAATCAACGTGGCACAGCGGCATAATGAAATCCGTTTGAGGTTTGTCATATAGCTGCTGCTAGAACCTTTGTGATGTAAAGACTAACTTGTCAGAATGTGCTATAACAATTAGATACTGATTATATACACTTACATATCAGCGTCGACATTAAATCCACTGACAGGTCACCACACTATCTATATGTACCTTTCAGAACTTTACAGCGCAAAGTTCTCCTGGGAAACCTTCAGTCCTTGAGTCCTGGCATTAATGTGGATGTTACTTTGATACGGACCACACAGGAACACAACAGAGTGTCCAAGGTGTTGACCCCAGCTTTCAAGCTCCCCAGATCCAAAGCTGGTTGCACATTTTGCTCAATCTACAGGGGCCCCAGCCCACAACCTACATGGCACAGAGGATCCACTGTTATCGTCCCAGTGCGAGACACCACAGGACATCCAGAGGCCCCATGTCCACGTCCCAGTGGGTCAGAGCTGTTATGGCACCTTGTAAAGACAGTTTGCAGTTTGTCTAAAGCACAAATTTCCATGTGAGACCTCGCCAAAGTTGAAGTCCAAATTGCAAAAGGATCAAGTAAGTTTACTTACACCCTATGTGAAACGCCCTAAAAGTGCACCAATAAAATAAATGGTCTGCACTTATATCCAGTGTGTTTCTCATTCACCCATTCACTCACACATTCATACACCAATGGCCACAGAGCTGCCATGCAAGGTGCTGCCTGCCATTGGGAGCAACTTTGGGTTCAGTGTCTTGCCCAAGGACGCTTCGACTGTGGAGGGAATTGAACCACCAACCTCTACCACCTGAACCACAGCCGCTGTATACACATGTAAATACATCTTCATCTGAATGAAGAAAGCATGTTGGGTGGTGACCTGCACCAGCACTTCCTCCAAAGTCAACCAATTCATTGCACTTAAACTATTCTTGGCAGCAGCACTGCAGTGCAGCAGTGGATCGGCATCGCCACACCCTCCACCATGCATCTCCTTTCACTTGGGCACGCCAGGATATCAGACCAACACGGGGAGGAAATGAACTCAGCGTGCCACAGGACAAAACTCTTTGTCTTTGCGACAATGCATTCTGCATCCTGCAGCAACAAGAAATGATTGTTAGAGAAGCACATGTCGAGCCCTGTTAGAGGCTGGTGTGCATGTAGAACAGAACACTTAGTCTCATGTGCAGTCGTTCTCTAAAGCGCCCTTATAAAACTAAAAGTGAAAACAGAGTTTGGTTTTCTGCAGTGTGTATGTGTTGACAAAAGGGCCCTGTATACGTGGTGGGAGAAAGCAAACCCGTTTGAAATATCTCCGAAATGTTATCATGAATCGATAAATGGAGCTCCCCTGTGAAAAAACCTGCTATTATAGAGCATTACTTTGCCACGCAACACTGCTTTCAGAATCTGGTGTGTAGGTTGTACACAAAACAAAACAAAAAAAAGAAAAGAAAAAAAACGCAGCCTGAAGCTCATAAATCTCAGAGAAGTATCCCAGAGGAGAGAGACTTATTGTGTGGAGCTGCTGTAAGTTGTTTTGCCAGAAGCCGATCAGTAAAGTACACCAAAGGTCAGATACAACCAATTGTGGGGTGTAGCTCAGTGAAATTTGTCATGGGTGTATGGAGACAATATCACACAGCAGCACTACCCAGCATCTTCTTGACTGTCTGTTCACATTATGTCCAAATTCCTGCCGTTATTTAAATAATTTGATATCAGAGGTGCACAGCATGAATTTATACAGGCTGAAGACAGAAGCCAGGGAAGGAAACGTTGTATTTGCTGGATATTGAATCACATATTCCCGCCTCATTCATATTAAAACTGTAGTGTTGGTCCACACGAAAGCTGCAACATCATCATGTCTCGGCTGATTGGACAGGGCTCAGTGGTGGCTGAGAAGTGAAAAGATCTGATCTGCTCTAGAATAACCACAGCGCTACCTGACCAACTCACCGTACCTGAGTTGGTGTGAATTCGGTGTTGTTTCCACATAAAATGAGCGTTCAGTGAAAAAGTTAGAAATGACAGACAGTCCCGGTCTCTCACACTCAGTCTGTACGTCAGCTGTTTTGCGGTCAACTGTTTTGCTCCACGCTGTCCATCACAGATGTGGAGAGGCTTCCTCCAGAAAGGGGCCGGCGACAGCAGCAGTGTTTAAAGCTACGAACAGCAAAGACTACAAACAGAACCTGGTAAAAAAAACAAGGTGCTGTATAGTCTGTTCTGCTTTTCTGGCACAATTACACACAGGCAGTAAAACTAAATGTCCTCCACCAATATTCCAGCAGTCGTGGATCTGTTTCTGCTACGATGGGTTGCAGTAAATGCATCTCATTCCACTGGTAGACAAACTCGACTGGCAGTCTAGTCC
The DNA here is from genome assembly GCF_000690725.1 of Stegastes partitus. Classification (NCBI taxonomy): domain Eukaryota; kingdom Metazoa; phylum Chordata; class Actinopteri; family Pomacentridae; genus Stegastes; species Stegastes partitus. Next base: position 16,368 of record NW_007579909.1, read on the forward strand.
TATCCCTTTTTTTTAGAGCCAAACACAGCACGCCGAAAATCCAGCATGGTGCCGGAAAGAAGATGCACACACACACACATTTAGAAACACCTAGTCATAAACAAAGTAAAGTTAGCCTCGTTGTGGCCGTTCATGTCACTGAAGACATATCTGCTGTGGTCATGTGTCCACTGTTTAGCCTCGCTAACCATGTGTACTGAACAGAGAGAGGTTTAAATACCACTGTAAACATAAGTGCAGTCTGAGTCCTTCCCACAAAGGCTTGTTTCTACGTTGAGGGCAGGAAGCAGCAGGCTAAACATTCTCCCTAAATGCACCTGACTGTCCGGCTATAAAGCTAAGAGACGGCTGATGGTCTGTGCTCTCTGGTGCATTCAGGTCCTTTGTGGATGTTTGTTGTGCCAGATGGCCTCCTTTCGCTCTGGACCACCGTCCTTGCTGCAACTTCTACCGTTTGCTCTCTTCAATCTGCTGCAGGTCTCAGAGGATCTTGCCTCCTCAGCCGGCGTAGATGATCCCAGACTCCCCCGTGGTGCAGCGGTGTGGTCAAACAGTCGAGACCACAAGTTTTCACAACGGTGACACAACTTTGGTAATTTTGTCTCGCCACTGCAATAGATTTGAAATGAAGCAGTCGAGATGTGATTGAAATGTTGACTTTTAGCATTTATTTGAGGGCTTTGACCATCTTAACCCCAAAACCTGTTGGCGGCTTTGAAAGGCGTGTTTTCTTTAAAAAATAGACAAATGAAAAAAAAGAGCCAGAAGCTGTAAAAACAGGACCAAGGTTGGATTTTCGACTTTCAGGCAGCCCTCCAGCTAATTAATTGTTTGCAAAAATGTGGCAAATCTACCCTGGAAATTGTGAATTTTTATTAAAACCACTTTATATTATACGTATTGTTAAAAATTGGTGAAAAACAACAAAAACTGCACAGAAGACATTTGTGAATTCTTTCTGCGGTGAAAAAGTAGCACACCTTGAATAAAAATGTGATGGAGTGAAATAAAAGAAGAAGAAGAAGTCCAGGAACAGGGGTTAACTAAAATATTGCATTGTCTGTTTAGGAATGAAAAGTGTTTGTACAAAACTAACATAAACATTAGGATTTATTTTAATCCTTGAATGAAAGTCAGTGTCTGGAGTCCATACGTCTCCACAGGCTGAGTTTCCTCCATTGAGAGGCTTTGCCAGGCCTTTAAGTTGCTGCTTGTTTTGGGTTTTTCTGCCCTCTGTTTTGTCTTCAGATCAGTTACAAACAGCTTGATTCTCTGCACTGAGAAGCTTTTGGACTTCCTTCATGGCACATTGCGGGACAGTACAGAATCCATCTGTACTGTGAAACTCTGTCGTTTTAGTTCTGAAGCATTTGACAGGATCAGAGAAGACAGCAGCTCGACACACTTTAGAGTCCATCCGGCTATTTTCACAAGTGGTCACATCATAAATAAGCACCAGGACCTGGTTCCTCTGGCAGCCATACATGCCGATGCACCGCCTCCACCAGGTCCGACAGACGATGCTTCCTTTCCTTCACTAGACTCGTCTCTTCTTGGTGCAAGTTCATCTGCTTTCATCTGTCCCAAGAATCTGGTTTCAGAGCTGCCTTTCTGTTTTTGAGGTAAACCATCTATATTTACATTCATGAAGGCGTCTCTTGATTGAAGCCATTGGCAATGATACACCGATCTCCTCAGAGGGTTCTTCACTGAGCTGGATGTTGTAAAGGGTGTTGTCTTTGCCAAGGAAAGAACTCTGCCGTCATCCACTTTAGTTGTCTTCTTTGGTCTTTGAAGCTCCCCAACGCACGTCCCAAACTGTGGATTTGGACGTTCTGCTATCACGTGGATAGATCTGCTCTGTTCTTTCAGGCTAATGATGGCGTCACTCACCCACATCAACACCTCTTTGGGCTCCAATGAAGAGTTCCCAAGAGCAGCTGTCAGCTTGAAGTTAACTCTGAATCGTTTATCTCCTTCATTTGTTATGAAAAGAACCAAACCTGCTTATCAGTCAGTAGTCAAATTACTTTAAAGCCTGTTTAAATGGAGACCAAACTTCCTAAATGCAATATTTATGTTTAAACCAACTGATTAAAAGATGAAAGTCGACGCTTCAACCACATCTTGGTTGCTTGTTTCAAATACACTGTGACTGTGTTAAAGTGGCGTTAAATTCTAAAATTGAGATGAATGAAGATGATGTTTATAAATTTACAAATGTAGTTTGACTTTCTGTGGTGCCTCAGTAGCTCACCTGGTTGAGCAGGTGACCCATGACGAGAGGCTGTAAGACCCCAACGCTGTGGCCACGTCTGGTTGTCCTGTTTTCTTCATCTGCTCTATAATAAAGGCTTAAATGTCTCCCCCAAAAAAGTCATCTGTAAGAGTTGACTTTCTGAACCCTTTCATACTTTCTAGGCGTGGCAGCCTTACCGTCTCAGATTCATATAGAATCACTCAGTCAGAGCTTATTTCCAATCACAACCATAACAGTCCAGAGCTGTTCCTAAAAACGCCGTTCCCAAAAGTAAAATAAGTCCTGCGCTTGGAAGGATTTCAACAAATGAAACAATCAAGACCTCGTGAGAGGTGAAAGCTACAAAAGCTTAAATTTAATGACGCCTGTGCCGAGAAGAAAGCCGGCCACCGATTCCGCTGCCTCCATAATCCCTGAGCGGCTGCCTGTGGAGAGGCTGTGGCCGTCGTTCACAGAAAAAAGTTTGGTGTCCTGCGGTGCCCTCCCCCGAGAGATGATCCACCAGATGGTCTCCTGGAGGGGAAAGTCTGCGCCATAGTTCAGGAGCAGATTCAGAAAAGCTGGTAATGGGTGTCTGTATTAAATATAGTTTTCTGGGGTGTTGAGGGGGGGCAGGTTTGTCTAATCTAATTATTTGTCTTCTGTTTCTGACAGTAGAGTCATAGGACTTGTTTTTGCCTCGATGACTCTAAAGGATGACACCTGAAAGGATAGATAAGCTTCTATCTATTTGTTGCCTGCAAGGTATTTATTGAAGATGTTCCTGGTTGTTTATTGAAGCCATTAGCTGACTAATCATCACATATTCATAATACATAGTTTTTGGGGGGATGCCAGAGAATTATTTGACTTTCAGAGAAGGTTGTAAGTAGGCTGGAATCGCTGACACCACGCTACATTACAGAAAAACACAAAACCGCAGCTAATGAGCCTTTTAAATATAACTGTTAGGAGCGCACACACAAAGCAAGCCACTGAAACCCCAGGAAGGCAGTAATGATCCTGGATGTGTGAGAAAAACCAGCAAGCCGGCTGAACATGTTGCCATTAATCATCACACAGAGCGCCTCGGGTCGACAAAGTGCAGCCTATCTAATAACCACAGAGTCCAGCCGAGTAAAGGATGATGTCCGTCTGTGACTGACTCGAGAGGCTGAGTGTTTTCACTCTCTGGGGAGTTGGGAGTTTGTTTTATTCTGCAACCGACCAACTGATCAAAACTTGGTTGACTAAGACGCCCATCTCTGACTAACATATGGTCAGCTATCAAAACAGAAGCAGCACAATTAACCCTCTGAACCTCAAAATCTCCTGGCAGGGTTTAAAGGCATGCTATGGTAAAAATAAACATAATAATAAAAAACCACATCATTTATCAAAGCCAGAAACTGTACAAACAGGGAGTAGTGTCGCATTTTGAACCGCAGCAGCCCCGACGTGTCTGTGAGACGACGTTCAGACAAGTAACTGAACCAAATCGTGACTGATAAAACACAACTATTGGTTTTGATCAGATTTACATAGTGCTTTTCTGGACACTCAAAGACGCTTCACACTGTCAATTATTCATTCACACACATTCATTCTGGTGGTGGAAGCTACGATTGTAGCCACAGCTACCCCGGGGCAGACTGACAGAGGCCTGGCTGCCATTCTGCCCCTCCGACCACCACCTCAAACAATCCATTCATACACATCCACACCAGGCAAGGTGGTGAAGTGTCTTGCCTAAGGACACAACAACCATGAAACAGGTTACAGGGCGGAATCGAACCGCCGACCTTCCGATCATCGACCGACTCGCTCTACCACCTGAGCCATTTAGAAAATCATCAAAACTAAAGTGTTTGCTCCAACAGGATTCTGCTGTCTGTGGTGCATACAGCAAGTCATAAGTGACTCAACAGAGTTTAAAAAGTCCAAACAATTCAGGACATTACCGGCTGAACCGCAGGCTGTGTTTACTCAGAGCAGACAGGATACAAGTGCAGGAACACATTTTAAATTGAAGTATTAAAGCAGCTATAGTGTCCAGTATTGGTGAAACCTTCAATGAGTAAATTCAACTGTATTTGTTTTTAATGGGACTTATGGCATTAAACCTTTGGAAAAGTGAGCAGAGGACATTTTCTAACTCTCTGTATGGTTGTGCTGTTTTCATAGAGGTGCAGCAGGATTTCATACTGAAGTGAAAAACGATCCCACAACGAGTGAAAAAGTAACAGGAAGAAAAAAACGCAGAGAAACAGCTCGGAGCTCAGAGGATAAAGAACGATGTGCTCACCAGAGGATGTTCAGCACAGTGCACGTTGTCAGACCTCCGAGCACCGCTCTCCGGAACCACAGGATCTGGACACGGAGACAACACAGGTTGACCAGCATCACACAGAGTCACAGGAGAACAGACATACTGACATCATTAAGCTACAACATCAATGACAGTCCATGATATTACTGAGTTCAGCCAGCGTTAGCGGCAATGCTAATGCAGTGTGGTGGTCCCTACAGCTCCAGTCATTGGTGCACTGACTGTCCACAAAGAAGCAGCTGCTTTCAGCGCTGCTGGATCGGACCTCGTCTTCGTGTGTGTCATATAAAATATTTGTGTTTAATGCAAAATATCCATCTTCAGAGATAACTTGAAGACAATGACCTTTAAAACACAGAAATCACTTTAGACATGATGACACATTTCGCAGTGTTCCAGCCACTCAGATGGAGGTGGCTGTTTTCTATGAAGCACAGGATGTGATTCTCACAGCGGCACCGAGAAAGTTCAGCCACAGAAACGCAGTCCTGCAGTCGGGGACGGAGACGCAGGAGGATTTTAAATACTTATTTGTCTTCGGAGCAGTGAGTGCATTTCCACCCACCTGAGTCTCCACACGTTTCAGTTTGAGCAGCGTGTGTCAGAAACAGCATTTAAATCACGAAGCACACGGGCCGGAGTGGATTCTGTTCTCCACAGCAGCTGGGGTTGGTAAAAAAAATCTTAATTTTCATTTTGTTTGGCAGGTTTCTGGGAAATTTGGTTAAATTGTTAGAAATTTAACTAATCACAGTGTTTAAGGTCCAACGGAGATTTCAGGCTGAGTCAAAGGAAAATCACCAAAATAACAAGCACTGAGAATAAAAAATTTATATATGTATTTCTGTTCTGCCTCTTTATCATAATATGTGCAATATCTTGTAAATATGCAACTGCCACGACCTCTGTGCAATATCCACTGTGATCGTGCTTATTATTTAATTTCATCTTCATATAGAGAGTTTATATATATTTTATATTATGTTGTACATATTTTTCTTTTGCACTAAAAGGCCTGCACCTTACTTTTCGTTGCACTCGTTGCAATGACAATAAAATGAATCTGAATCTTAAAGCACCTTTAATTTACTCAGACATAGTTTAAATTTTCACTTATTAAATGCTCCAAAAAATAAAAACAAATATTCAGATTTCTGTCAGTAAAGGTTACAGATGCATCAGAGGGATGGATCACGGTCACCGTCATGCTGAGTCACCTCCAAACACCCATTCTGAGTCAGGGTGGGTGTAGCTTTACCTTCCACTAGTTAGACAGTAGTAAAGAGCTTTGAATAAACCTGTTGTGTTGCATTGTTGTCGTTTTGTTCATTGTTGGTAAGCGTTACATAAGCGCATGCATTTCACTACTGTGCCTACGTTTTTGTCTCATACATGCATATTTGTCCATTTGTAGGAATACTGTCCTGCATGTTACTCTGTTAGAAATGATCGTACAACTTTAAGTTACTTTAAATAAATATATGCTTTTATATGCAGCCACACATTATTCAGAGGTGAGTCGTGAGCCCGTCCAACAAAGACGAGCCCATGTACCTGGGAAACAGCTGCGACCTAACCAGCAGCACTTCTGACCCGACCAATAAAGCCCGACCCAGCCAGCGGGCAGGGTTAGTGTGCTGGCAGGAACGGGGAGACGCAGCAGCTCGAACCAACGTGGGCTTCAGGAAAAATAACATGTACTCAAACACGCTGAATTCAAGATCCTACATCAGAGCCTCGTGCATTTTTTCAACCGGTATCCATACAGTTAATGTATTGAATCTGCTTTAGAAAGCCTTTGTTTAGCACATTTCAAAGAGCCGCCCAGTATAACCGCAGTGATGCTGACCACTGAGCTGCTCCACCGGACCAGCCTGCATCCACATCAGCCGGCCTGTCTGAGAGTCCGCCGGTCCGACGGCTCCCCGCGAGCTTCAGTTTATCTTTCACAGTGTGCTAATGCCAAAGAATACCGACACAGTGCTGCTAAGCTGTTTCTGGATTCAGTACACCGAGTCCACGGATCAGCACGCAGCAGCACAGACTAGACTTACCTGTGTTTTGTTGTGCGAGATCTGTGAGAAAAGCAGCGGCATCACGTTTACAATCCCACCTGTTGAGGAAAAAAAAAAAAACACAACAAAGCAGCAGGTCAGACGTTGACGTGGAACATCCATCTATGAGCTTCTTGTACTGTTTACACACCGTCTTAGTGTGAAATCATTCATATATGATAGGTTGAACTGCAAAAACAGAACAATCACAAACTGCAAGACAGAAAATTCTCTGCATCATGAATCTCTTTTTGACTTGCCCCTTTCAGACACGGACTGGTTTCTGTTAAGCTGATGGCATCTGAACATATGGGCTTCAACGGGTCGGACCTGGTGATCTGAGTTTATTAAACACCCAGATTCACCAGGACACACATGTTCAGAACAAGCTGGAGACAGGATCAATCAGGATTTAAGTTCTATTGTGCACTTTTCTTCACTTTTGGAAGGCGAGCTGAGTCACGCTTCATAAGCTCCTGTTCAACATGTGTTACATAAATTTAGATTTGTTTTACGTAACCTGGTCCAGTCTGTTGTGTACTACCAACATGTGGTGTGGCTTCCTCGGTCACTGTTGTGTGTACATGAATCAATGGTCAAACCCTGACCAGTCACATCTGCAGTGAGCTGAGACAGAAAACCTGACGAGTCAAGGTTCAATCTACAGTCTAGTGTTATGTAGTGCAGACCTGTGAAGTCTCATTTCTGCCTTGGCACAGGTTTTATTGTGTCTCTACATTGGCCGGTCAGTGTTATCGAAGTTTGAAATGATTTCCTCTCTTGTTCGCCGTTCTTTTTTTTTTTCTAATATTATCGTGCTTTCTGTCTTTACATTTCCCTTTAGAGGTGTCAGTCTTTATAAGCTGTGGTGGAATGGCTCTCAGCCTGCTTTAAGAGCACCACTGGATTAGTTTTGGTTTCAGTGGGTAGTTTTAGAGTCTCATCATAGCCTGAATGTTGTTTAAGAGGCTTTTAAATCCTGACCAGAATCCCAAGATAAATGTAATCCTTTTTTAATCTTAATAAAATGATTTAAAGTTGTGCTATATACTGTTCCACACAACTAGCAGTGACAAACTGCAAAGCAGTTGTCACCGCTGGCAGTTTGCATGTTCAAATGGCCCTCTGAAGTAATGGAAGCTGGTACAAAGTACAGTCAGAGCTGTCACAGAAATGCTAATACAACAGAGCGATCACCCCTTATGCTGCCACAGCTGATGTGTTGCAATGGCTTCAGGAAGGCAGAGTGCTGCTGCTGCTGCTGCTGCTGCTGCTGCTGGTGTGGATGAAAAACTTTCAGCTGGATGGCAAACTCACACACAAACAAACACACAAACACACAAACACACACACACAGATCTCAGGCTCTTACACTGTTCAATACTCAGAAAAGTCTGGAGAAAGTTAAATGATTGTAGAAGGAATTGCACTGTATTTGTTGTATTTCATTTATGTTTTTATATTTTAGGTCTGTGACAGTCTGCAGGATTTGCTGAATAAATTTTAACTGTTTGTTTCCTTTTTATATTATTATTACATTTTCACTTCAAAGCCAAAATTAACCCTTTTCCAAGGATCCATAGTGAAGCCTTTATTTGCCACCACATCAACCAAACAGTTGCTATGATTGCTAACTAGCCTCCAGTAGGATTTTATTTCACTGAAGGTCTCCAGGTCTTTGTGGTTGGAGGGCTTCCTTGCATCTCTTCAGTTTTCTACACAGATCCTTTATAGGACTCAGGTCTGGACTCCAACATGTTGATGCTGCTTTCTGTTGAGCATCTCTTCACCACTCCGGCTATATGTTTCAGATCTCGTCTCGTTGGAAGGTCCACTGCTGCCTCGGGCCACGTTTTTCAGCAGACTGCCTGATGTGGTCTTAATGTAGTCCTCTCTTCTCATGACACCATTTACTTTGACAAGGTTTACGGGGCCCCTCGGCTAAAAAAAACAACCCTGAACCTTTACATTCCCACCACCATGCTGGATAGTGGGGTTGGCGTTCTTCAGGTTGAATGCTTACACTCCTACTAAAGCCACGTCTTCACCTGATGACCAAAAGCTTTCCACTTTGTCCAGGTGAGCTTTTCTGCACCTGTCTTGAAGAAGTAAAGTCCTCCTTGGTCCGAGGAGTCCATGTTAGCACCAGAATTGCTCAGATTCATCACGATGGCTTTGCTGATGATCCTTGGATTGTTTTTGGCAACTTGAGCTGCCTTTAATGCCATTCGGTTCAGGGGTCACTTTTATCCTCCTCCCACACCCTCTGAGATTTTTCCCAGTGCAAAACTCTTTGCACTTCTTGACTGTGGCCACTGACACTTGAAAACACTCTGACGTGGCTTTACAGCCTTTCTCCGTCTCGTGGGCAGCCACAGTGTGCCGCTCTGTCTCAGTGATGGATCGTGATATGGAGCTCAGAGAACTCTTTAGTTTTTGTCATGACCTGCAACTGCCTAAAGACAGACTGCGCTACAGTTCTCTTTAACTTGGTAAAAATGATCATTTAGGATGGTACAAAGGCTGCGTTTTCTCAATAATTTGTGAGAGTTTCAAGAGGATGAATAAATCCTGGACACGGCAGTTTCAGTAAAGGAACGTCTCTAACACAACAGCTTATCTTTAGTCAGTTGTCACTTCCAACCGGAAGAAAAATATCAATTAAAACGTACACTATAGATCGAAATCTGTCACGTAACTGCAGATATTTCCTCCCAAATGAATGTCAGTGAGCAGTCGGGCACCTTCAGGTTTATACTGCACAACCCTAGTATTGACTGCACTTGAAAAACAATTCTTCTGTTTTTTATGGCTGGAGATGGAGGAAAAGCTCTGCTGTACATTTGCATTATATAATGCAGTCGTGCAAGCTGCTGTTCAAAATCAGATAACACTGAAAAGTCAGACCACCACCAGCCTTCGGTATTCTTGGCCCGAGGAAAGAAAGGGCAGCAAAAGAGGGATTATGGACTGGAAAAAAAAAACAGCCAAAGAGATGAAAAGATGAAGATGGAATGGAGGGAGAGGAGGAAAAAAAAGCAATACAGTACAAAGCAGATTCTCACCCAGAGCCACTGTGCCCATTAGGAAAGGTTTCCCCATCTGACTGAAGTCGCTGCTGCTCTGAAGGCCGACCTCCGACCCCACTGCAAATGTCACCGCCACCTGAGACACACAACACAGGCCGGCCGTCACAACTCAGGCAACAGGCATCCTCTCAGTGTCACGATGAGAGAAGAGACACATCAAGCTATTAGTCTCACAAGTAGATAATTAAATCATTCACAGGTACACAGGCAGTCCTATCAAAGAGGCTTTTATTGTTTTTAAATCAAAAACAAGCTGTGGATGAGGATTGTGGAATGATCTGTTGTTGCTGCGGGCTGCAGGGTGGCGCAGTTGGTTAGCACTGTTGCCCCACAGCTAGAAGGTCGCCGGTTCGCGACCCGGTGGGGGCACCGGAGTCTCCATGTTCTCCCTGTGCAGCGTGGGTTCTCTCCGGGTTCTCCGGCTTCCTCCCACAGTCCAGAAACATGCTGAGGTTAATTGGTGATTGTAAATTGTCCGTAGGTGTGAATGTGAGTGTGCTTGGTTGTCTGTCTCTAAGTGTAGCCCTGTGATAGACTGGTTACCTGTCCAGGTGAACCTGCCTTCACCCTGAGTCAGCTGGGATAGACTCCGCCCCCCATGACCCTAGTGAGGATTAAGGTGTAGAGATGATGGATGTTGTTGCTGCTGGAGCTACAATAGCAAATGTATGGAAGCAATTGAAACTCACGTTCAGCTTTTCCGTCTAACAAACCAACTCGTGGCGCTGCTGCTGTTGGATCGAATGCAGGAACCGTGACATGCACACCAACAGAACAGATGTAATTAAAGCACAGCAGAAACTCACCATCATCACACTGTAGCTACAAAAACCAGACAAGTGGATCATGTGAAAACTTAATCATCACTTTGTTTTCATGTTTGTTGCAGAAGTTTTTTCTTCTCGTCTAATTTTCTCTACTTGGTTGGTTTCTTCTTCTCCTTCCCGTTCTATCATCTGATGTGTTAATTCAGTATCTGTGATATCTCATTTCCACTTCTTTAGCTCTAAAAAGGATTTGATCATTTTCGATTTGTCTATTAGCAACGTGTCAGGAAGGCTGGAAAAAGGAGTGGAGACACAAACTGAGGACGAAATGCATGAAACTGGAAGCTTTGCAAAAACCGTTCAACTTCGAATAGAACTGAAATGAAACTGCAACAAAACCTACAACATCAAGCCTCGTAAAGGAGTCATAGATGACAGACATCCATCCTCACTAGGGTCATGGAGCCTATCCCAGCTGACTCAGGGTGAAGGCCGGAGAACCCGGAGAGAACCCACGCTGCACGGGGAGAACATGGAGACTTCACGCAGGAAGATCCCGGGTGTCCTCACCGGGGATCCTCTAGCTGTGAGGCGACGGTGCTAACCACTGAGCCACTATGCAGCCCAGATGACAGGCAATGGGACTTAAAATTTGGTATTTTTAAATAGATATAAAAATGTAAATATTTGTAAATGCAAAGCAGTGGAAGATGTGAAAAGTCATAAAACAAGAGCAGCACAGTGTAGCTATACATTAACAGGTTTCCATATCCACAATGACTGTGGCTCAGGTGGTAGAGCAGCTGTCCTCTGATCGTAAGGTTGGTGGTTCGATCCCCCGAAGTCCAGGTGTCCTTGGGCAAGACACTGAACCTGAAGTTGCAGCACCTTGCATGGCAGCTCTGTGACCATTGGTGGATGAATGAGAAACACATTGTAAAGCGCTTTGAGTGCCGCTAAGGTAGAAAAGCGCTACTTACGTGCAGACCATTTACCATTTAAATCTTTGCAGCGGTGTTAGGAGCAGTCTTTTAGTGCCCATTTTGACTCGTAGATCATTTATAACTACTCTACTCTATTACATTTTGCAGTAACCAGTGTGACTGCCGCGTTTGCAAATGTTAAAGCTAAAGCTAAGCTAAAAAAAAACAAAAGCTAAAACAAACTGCTGTGGTTTAATTATTGCCTCATCAAGCAGCAATAGTGAAAAAAGTTTGCTTGTCACAAATTAAAGCCCTCATTAATACTTGAGGTCAAGATGTATTGATCACATCGGCAAACTGTCGCTGTTTGAATCCTTCAGACAAGTCGGCGTGTCTGACAGACCAGTTGGGCGTCGGCTCCCTCTGAAGCATCTGTTTTTGGGCTCGGTGGGGTCCGCTGGTGTTCTGACCGTCAGCTGGAAGCAATATAACGCCACATCTGTCTATTTTGTGGAAAATCAGTGGACGTTCTGTAAGAGTTCATTTGCAGTCATGCCTCTTGTTTTTTTTTTTTACCATGAAAGCTTACATGAGAATAAAAAAAAAGCGAGCGCCCAGCCCACTATATCTGCAGCTCCACATCAAGGTAACTCACTGGAAATACGGGTCCTATTAAAACTGTGATTATTCAAGTATTGCGAGTAATAAAATGACTTACAATATAATGTTTAAGGGCAGGGTACCGTGATACCTCTCCAGCCTCAGCATACTGTGCAACACAGACGCCGTCTCTGTCCTGAAGATAAACACAGAGGCTCAACCCTTCACAGCAAAGAGACGAAGGTGAAAGAGGAAAAGGCCAGCAGAGTGGAGCGAGTCCAGGAAATCATAGCAAGAGGTGTGAAATGAGGAGGATCACCGAGAGAGGAGAGGAAAAGGAAAAATGGCGCAAATGAAGAAAATTACGAGGAGGACGGGATGATTGGTTTTAACGACTTCAAAGTGGAGCTCCTGTTTGTCAGCGAATGCGTTTCAGCTGAAGTGAGGTTTCCTTAAAAATCTTTAAGAAACGCTCTCATCGTGCCACGGTGGGCAGCTTTCATTAGGGCTCGGACCCAGAATGGATCACACTTTACTTAACTGCTCTCACACAAACACACATGCACCATAAAGCCGACTACACTGGTGTTTGCCCTCCTGCACCGGGCTGCAATATTCCCCCACTGTCATGGCAGCCAGCAGCATTAAAGGTTCAATGACAACTTTATTAGAGGTGAGGGTCTGGAATCTTCACCAATTATAAAGCCTGAATAAATGTCACGCTAATTATTTCCAGAAAGCCGTGAAATTGTAGTCGATTCTCCGTGAATAATCTACCTTCCAACACAATTCCACAGTTGGGTGCATGAGATTCATTTAAAAGTGTGTGTGTGTGTGTAACAGTGAGCATTTCTGTGTGTGCTTGAAGTAATGGCCAGAGCTACATTCAGGCTTATTTCACAATGACTTAATAGAGCTCTTATCAAGGTGTATAAACTTCATTTGGGTTCCCTGTTATTTTATTTAGCTGCAGGTTTTTGTGTGAAGCAATCAGTCAGATGTCAAGCTTTCAGGAGCCGCTGGAGCAGCACATCGATTTGGATGAAATTATAGAGAGGAGAGGAGAGCAGAAGAGAATTCGCTTTCAATCGAAAGTGAGAGATCCCTTGTGAGAGGGCAGGTGTGACTTTACTCTTTACTTAGCGTGTGGAGTTTCTGCCGTTTCCCGGCGACCGAGATGGACACGGCGTAATGCGTAATGCTCAAAGTCAGAGCAAACCTCAATATAATGTGCTTCATGGTGAAAGTCCCACGGCCTGCCGTCCACATTGAAGAAGATGACGAGTTTGAAACAAATGGAGACGGCCAGCGTGTAACGGGGCTAAAAGAGCCAGAGGGCTGCATCACGGAGCGAGTGTGACATAGCCGGGCTTTCTGTGTGTAGGTCGGCTTGACAAAAACCAAAGCCAGAGGTAGAAGGCATCACGACGTGGTGCTCAACTTTCTTTGTTCACTCAGGTTTTCTGCTTCAGCCCGTTCACATAAAAAGGAGGCGCTTAACCCGTCATGTGACTCTTCTTCTGCACTAAATAAAACGACTGTGTGCAGCTGCTTCAGTCAGAAGGTTGTTTTAATGGAGGACAAATAAAAAGAGCTGCTACTGCAAAGGATGCAAGACAGAAATGCTGGTAGAAAACTGTTAAATGTGCGTAATGTATTGATCAGTGCAGCTGATTATTTCTAACTGACAGCTGCACATCAGAGCTGTTCAACTTTAAACTTGTGTTGAAGGTCATTTAGGTCTGACGCTGTCCCATAATGCAGGAAATCACTTTAATTTTTGGTCAAATCAAAGTGAAACTAATGTGATTGACTGAATATTTCTTGTAATAAATACCAGCAGAATAATACATTTTCTAATCTGGGTTCAGTCAGCTGCAGAGTGAACGGACCTGACAGCAAATCAGGACCAAACATAAAAACATCATTTATGCATAAAGACGCGTCTGGTTCCCGTGGTAACGCGATGCATACAGTGTGTGAAGCTGTATCTGCACAGCCTCATTCAGTGATATCGATGACGTACGGCTCAACAGGTTTGCTGAAACATGTTCCTTCAGCTGAGAATCCACAAAACTCAGAGAATTGTCAAAAAACGATTTGAACACAAACGTCCAGGTTAGCTCCACAGGATGAGTTACCATGGAGATCTAGCAGGTTAAAAGAGAGCCACCTTCATGGTACTGAAAACTTTAAGCTCAACGCTAACCCACTAACGTCGCTTCATAGTGAAGTCCTGAGCAGCTCTGTGAGGTGCAAGTCAACCACCACAGAGCAAAACGTTAGCGTCAGCATGCTAACATGCTAACAATGACAATAACATAACGCAGACTTTTTATCAGTTTTTATTATGTTGACCACCCTAATGCAGCACGTCATCACGGGAGCTGATGTTAATGTGAATGTTGTTCATTTTGCAGGTATTTGATCGTAAACCATAAAGCATTGCACAAACAAACATTTTTATTGATCACCAAAGTCAGAGAAATTCCTGTTCTGGGGTCCATAAATGAATGAATAGATGAATGAATCCATCCATTCACCATCCCTTACTCTTCTATTAATTTAAAGTCAGGCTGCAGAGGCTAAGCAGGGAACTCCAGATGTCCTTCAGCAACGTTCTCCGGCTTCTGTTAACACGGCACCAATCCATCTGTCCAGAGCAGGTTGTCCACTAACTACAAGGTTGGCGGTATTGAGGTGTCTTCAAGGAGTGCAGGGTACCAGGACCGCTTCTACGAGCCGCCGGGTCCTCGTATAACCACTCTCAGAAAATGATCACACAATCCCCAAATGAAACTTCCACTTTGACAACCACTGTTACAAATATGAAAAGGTTGTCGTGATCGGAAGGTCCACAGATGGTGTCTTACAGGAAAATTAACTGTCTGGAGTCCATCAGGTTGCTCACATGAGCCTTTGTGTCACCAGAATCAGCCTCATTCAACATGGCGACCCATAGGGATGCTAACACCCTCCTCCTCGTCCTCTCCACAGACCTCCAACAAACTTGTTTAAATCCTGCTCAAAACATCAGTCAATTTCATAAGTTGTTTACTGCCAAGCTTTCACATTGACTTTTCATAATTTTGACTTAAAAAGGCCCAGGTGCAAAGTAAAAGTGTTTTTTTTGCGGTAGAGAAACATCTCCCTGAGGCCAGTGTTTTGAAACTGGAATAAATTATGGATGGCTTTATTTAGGATTATGCTCCTGTGAAGGAAGGCAATCAAAGAAACTCCAGCACTGATTTTGTTTTGAGAATGTTCGGAAATCCTGGTAAACGCTGCAAAAGACATTTCCATAAAACTGTCTGACTTCAAATGTGAAAAACACGTGGAACAACAGGTTCATTTAAGGCCGCTGCTCTGGTGAAACCACAAAAAGAACGCTAGAAGGTGACAATAGGAAATTGGAGCACCTGAAAAAAGTGATCACTGAACGGCGGCGGTAATTGCAGCAGAAGCGGTCGCACATGACTCATTACCTTCAGTTATACATTAAAAAAAGAAAAGGAAAAAGAGAGAAACTTTGAGGTTTAACACACTGCAGCTATTCATTAACACCCACTGTGGTGGATGTCGTTAGTGCCTCAGAGTTCCCATCCTCACCGTGAAGCCACAGGGTTCAGACGCCCTCCAACTCCGAATAAAACCCTTGAAACTTCTAGCTACAGACACCAAACACAGAGCAGCACAACTCTTGCAGTGACTCAAGGTGTTTTTCCTCTACTTCTTGTCAGAGGCTTATCCCTGACCCTGTTCTGGAGCCGTGAGGTTCTTCGGGGATGGCTACAACTTGCGAGGCGACGGTCACGTAACAGACGAAGACAGCCGAAGGCATCGCCTCTCTGGCTTGTTCTATTTTAGAGGAAATTTTTACTGAGGAAGAGACACAGCTCAATGTCGCTGTCGTAAAAAGAGAGCAAACATAACTTTTCCAGAGTCAGGTCCTGCTGGAATGTAACCACTGCAATCAATATTTTTGTGAATATAAAACAGTCAGTGTGGTCGATGAGTTACTTTAAGACAAAACTGAAAGACGTGTGAAATCAAGAGGACTCTTTGTAGGAGAAAAAGCGTTTCAGATATTTATAATTGAGTTGTTAGTAATTATAATTTAAATGTCAGATATCCAAAAAAAACACTGTGACAAGCAAGAAGGACATTTACATTCATGTAGGATTAAGAGATCAGCACCAAACAGGGTCACCTCCAGACAGGTTTTATGGGTGTAGTTAGATGGAGTCACACAAAAAACAAAAGTCATAACTGAATTTCAGGAAACTCTATAACGCTGCTATAATATAGAGGCTAGTTGAGAACTATGGCACTGGGAGGTCAGGAAATCACACACTGACATGCTCCATACTCCATTTATTAAAATATCAAAATGCAATAAACATATTTTGTCCCCATATCAGGGAATAATTGTGGCAAATGATCTCAATATTGATCAAAGTAATCATGATTATTATTTTAGATATAATTGTGCAGCCCTAATACATACTGTTTGATAACTAGGACACCTTTTGCAATACCAGAGGTAAATCTAGGAAATATGGAAGAAGATGGAGCATTATTACATAAAGAGAGTGCACAGTGTGGTTGCATGTAAACTCATGAATAGGATGCCATACACTGAGTCCAATACGTTTGGTTCTCCCTTTTGTGTTGGAACATGCCCAACAGAGACAAGCTAATGGCAAATTTCCTTGAAGTATGATCATGGTGAGGCTTCTCAAACAATTTAATTCAATTCAATTTTATTTGTATAGCGCATATTTACAACAACAAGTCATCTCAAACACAAACATAAAGGGCGTGGATGCTTCCCTTCACTGTGCATATAATGTAGGGATGCTGGATCTCCATGCACCATGTGTAGATCATTACCTCTATTGATAGAGAAGTGCTGATTAATGAATATTCAGTCAGTTTTTTCCTGTTTCTGCAGCTGAACTATGAAGGAACTCAACTCGTGAGAACTAATTCAATGGATGCTTTTGTTGCAAAAATGGCCAAAAAAATAATCCTGAACATTTTATTTATGTCCGTTACATTGGCTTTGATGCTTTACCGTGGTCATGAACTGAAGGTCACACTTTACCAGCCTCCTCCTTTGCTGGGGCATCACTTGTTAAACTCCTCCATCTCCCTCTCTCTGTCCCCTCTATCTTGGCAGCTCAGGGCCTGGAAACTGCTGTTTTCTTTCTAAGTATACCAAGATAGAAACATTAATATTTCAGCCGTAAAGAGAAAAATCACATTTGCTGGGCCATAAATGGCCGGTGCTTGACGATAGTGTGTTTTATTCTGGTGCAGTCGGCCTTGCCCGCCCGGCTCTCTCTCATATTGATGCACAGTGGAGGGAACGGCTCTCGGTGCCCTGCTTCAGAACTGAGCCTCTAAATCTTAACACCTCCCCCCTGTTTGGGTCTCAGCTCCAGAACACATTTCTTTCATATCGTGTGTGTGTGTGTGTGTGTGTGTGTGTGAATGCAGATACATGTGAATGAGTCTCTGTGCGTACGGCTCCATCTACAGGCCACAGACGAAACAGCAACGGCTCCCCGAAAACGATAGCAGTGAGGAAGCACTTCATGATGAGGTGTCAGGATGATTTTATCAGATTCGTTATAAAACCAGGCCTCGGTAATGACTGCGAAATTGAACCACCACCTCTGTGACACAGACTCAGTCGAGGTTAATGCATGAGTGTGTGTTTGTGCATGAAGGCGTTTAAGTTGTTTTAAGGCGGTGGCGTGCTATCAATGCAATCTAAAATCAATCTGTCCAATTTCTCCATTGTTCTTCAAGGACAGAAGTTCCTTTGGGGAGACATAAAGGTTCCAGCGGCTGCCTCCTGCTCTGGAGGAGCGTCATTGATCTGCTGTATGAATAGGGCCGGCGCTAAAGCCCACTGGTTTAATTCATATTTTAGTATCTAGATAGCAGAAGTTTTCAGATGTTAAAATTTTACTTACAGAGTAAAAACTGGTACAATATTAAAGGAACTAAATCTGTGATAAATAAGTGAATTAAATGAGCTTGTGCTAAATGCATTTTAGACATCATGAATAGAGTCTAAATGGGAGTTTGTAGGCAGCCTTATAAAAACCGTATTTCTTTATTTTTCCACTTGACTTTTTTTTTTTTCCGTAGCACATTTATTTCAGGACGACTCTTGCACATCAATCAACCTTGAGGGCCACCGCCCACACTCAGCATGATTCACTCACAGACAACGTTCCTGTTCAGCAAAAGTAAACAAGCAAATAGCTGAACATAGAGAGACGGTGAGCCTCATCCCCAAAGTCGTTTTTTTTTTTTTTTCAACTCAAACTAGGAAACAACCCAACAAGTCACGGCTCTGGCATAATGATTCATGAGACTTAACATTTAACAGGTCCTGGACAGCCAGCTCTGGGAAATAAAACAACTTGGTGACACGCTATTTAACTCTTTTTAAACTAATGCTGTGTCACACTCGCCCTGCTGCCACTGAGTGGGAACTAGAGGCTCCTCATAGTGTGTACTGATAAATATGAGACATCTAGGAAAAGTAAACTGTCGCGTCTACCCAGAGTTTGTATGTGAGGCATTTCGGCAACACCTTTAAATCTTAGCGTCGGAAAAGAACACGCTTCAGCCAGAGCTACGTCTCAGAATGGAAACTGGTCACAATGCACCTCCCACCACTACAAGTACATAAAATCCCCATATATAGATAAAACAGTCGATATTATGCATTTCCTTTGTTGAAAAGAATGCGTCAGAAGCCAAAAACTAAGACTCATGTGCATAAGAAATAAGAAAAAAGTGCAAAAATGTGTACCAAAAAATGTTGGGGTACCCTGAACTGAAAAAGTTAGGGCTTGGTTTGAACAAGTTTAACTTCAAAAAGAATAAGTAATGTTATCTGACTGTGTTCTTATTGTTTAAGGATCCTGTCCAGGCATGTTTAAAGATGCACAACAACAGACTGCCTTCAGCTAATATTTGTGTCTGATGTGATTTTTCATTAAAACAGTTCTATTACCTGGACAGGAATTCTTAAAACGTCCATCTCCTCTCCCAGCAACGGATTAAGAGTCTAAGACTGTACAAATATTTTTCGGTTTAAAAGCTGAATTATTCGAGACAGTACGTCTGTTCTCTGTGCAGTATAATATGTAGGTTGACTATCAAGTTGTGACATCTCAAATCCCTCCACAATAATGACCAAACATCCAGGCTCAACACATTTTTAGGTAGAAGACAACTTTAATTTTGTGGGTTTTTGTTTGAGGATGTTTTTTTTTTTATAGCTCTGATGTTTCTCCCAACAGAACCGCTGTATCACACAACCCGGCAGCTGACTGTCTCGCTGCCAGTAGGATGAGACTTAATAACGCTGACATCGATCTCTGCTGGTACTAATCCCCACAGCATCAGCTCATCTGTCAATATGTCACTGATTAAGTTGAGCTAATGTGGAATATAAACTGCAGGAAAACAAAGTGAGAGGTTATACAGAATGTGAAAGCCGTGTCCTTGGGGAGACTTCATGTAAGACGAGGATTGTGACAAAACGTCTGCAGCAGCGCAAATGAAGAGAGCCGTAAAACAAAAACAACACTTCAGTGTTTCCTGCAGAGACTGAAGCATTTTTCACAAGTCTGTAAGTTTAAGTCGATGTTCTGCTAAGATGAGCTGGAAGAGACACGTAGACTGTGCTGCATGACACGTTTGTACCAAGTTAAATACTGTTTTCAGGGTTTCCATGCAGAAGTTTACCCAGTATGCTACCAGTAAACCTGAGACCTGAAGTGATTGGGATCCTTGTTAGAACTGGACCAGTACTGCATCCTGTCGGTTAACTTCACTACCAGCAGCTTTTCATCATCTAAACACATCGCCAGAATCAAAGGTAGAGTGTCTACGCCAGACTTAGAGAGACTAATCCATGCAGGTCAGACCACTATAACAGCCTCCTCACTGGCCTCTCTGAACCAGCTGTAAGACGGCTGCAGTTGATCCAGAACGCTGCTGCTCGAGTCCCGACTAGAACCAGGAAGTACGACCATATCAGTCCAGTGCTCAAGTCTCTGTACCGGCTTCCTGTCGCTCAGAGAAGTGACTTTAAAACAGCTTGTGTCCAAGTCTCTTCATGGTCCAGCACCAAAGTACATCTCTGACATGTTGGTGCCATCTGGACCATGTCGGGCTCTGACAGAACCTCAGGGAGGGTCTCCTGCTGGTGCCCAGGGTCAGAACTTAACACGCTGAGGCTAGAACTACTACTACTACTACTCAACTAGAACTACTACTACTACTAGTACCACCACTACTCTGAGAACCTCAGGGAGGGTCTCCTGCTGATGCCCAGACTCAGGACCAAACAGAGGCTTCATTCCAGTTTTCTGCAGCTAAAACCTGGAACTGGATTTCAGAAGATGTGAGACGGGCCTCCACTGTGACAACGTTCAAATCCAGACTGAAAACATTTCTATGTCGCTGTGCATATGACAGCTGGACATATTTAATCTGAACTCGTCTAATTAATGATGATATTTCTGTTTTTATGGATTGATTTTATCTGCCTCTTTGCTTTTAATATAACTAATTGTGTTATACAGATAAACCTGCCTTGACTTACTTAAGCCGTACAGCCAACACCAGCGAGGTGACACTTGCTTGGATTGCATTAGTTTGTTTAAATAGCTTCAAAAGCACCGATGCAAGCACGTGTCTGTGTGGTGGGCATGTCCGTGAGGCCTGTGTATGTTTGGTGAAGCCCAGTTAACTGTGGTTTATTGTATTGAACATCTGTTTATAGGCTGATATCATTTGGTTGGTTGTACTTTAATTATCCGTTCAGTTATTTTGACTGACACACCGACTGACCCACTCCTATACAGTGATGTGACAGTCTAATCCTGCTGAGTCATACTCTGGAAGGGCCTTATCTCTCAGAAGAAACTTTGAAAGACAGTTTCACATTTCTCCAACTCTGTCTTGTAATCATCAATACTGTACACACTGCAAAACTTCTAGCTGGCTCCAATTGTTCTTCCTGCCAATGTTGGCCACAAAGTGGTCTCAACACGATTCCAATCTAAATGACTGGGGTCACGACTGACAATATAAATTTTACTCAGTGTACATATAAGATTGACAGGTTCGTATTATATCCTGGAATTCATTATTTCAGAGTAATAATATGTAAGAAGTGTCATAAAGAGGATGTCAATCAAAGCGCTGGCCGGCGTCCAGCATGCTGCCCATATTTCCCTGCAGCAGATGTACCAGCTAGTTGTACAGCTCTCTGAGGCGGTGTAATCTAGTGGGATGTGACGGTGTTAAATGGACTCTGGCCCGAGCCTAAAGACTTCCTTCAAGAGCTCCTGCTGAGCTGCTGACACTCCAAGATGTTGGCAAGCGCTGACCTGGAAAGCCAAAACCCGCCACATACACAGCGGGAGCTCAGTAAGTACTACAACTTCTGCGGGAAGTGACAAGTGTACGGTGCACTTCCATCCATTTTTCCAGCATGACCTCACACCGTACACCAGCAGCCATGATGACATTACATCCAAGTAGAAATAGCTGAAAGACATACACTTTTAGGGAGTGACTGAGGACGAAGTTGAAAAGTGTAAAGCGTGAAGGTGAAGGATGTTTTATATGGCTACCTGCTAAACACTGCTTTCACTAGACTCTATCATTTAAAGAAATGTCTAACGCCAAGCAAAGCAATCAAGCTTTACAGGTGCAGAAATGTTGATTCAAGGAAACTGGGTGTAAATTCCCGAGATCTTTGGATTGTGTGACCAGTTAGGAGCTGTTCGTCTACCATCAGAGACAGTGAGACATGTTTTAAGTAGCTAAGAGGAAAAATATACCAAAGGATGACCAAGAAGTACAGATCAGGTTTGTTGGATTAGTTTCTGTAAATGAGGACGAGCAAAAACTGAATCCAGCTCATGATTGGTCGTTTTGAGAGTGAGCCTTACATGCATGCTCAGAACAGTCGAAGCTATCCTGAGTTTGAAACTGGGAAAAACATCCATCTATCATCTCTACACCTTCATCCTCATTAGGGTCATGGGGAGCTGGAGCCTATCCCAGCTGACTCAGGGTGAAGGCAGGTTCACCTGGACAGGTAACCAGTCTATCACAGGGCTACACTTAGAGACAGACAACCAAGCACACTCACATTCACACCTACGGACAATTTACAATCACCAATTAACCTCAGCATGTTTCTGGACTGTGGGAGGAAGCCGGAGAACCCGGAGAGAACCCACGCTGCACGGGGAGAACATGGAGACTCCACGCAGGAAGATCCCGGGTGTCGTGAACCGGCGACCTTCTAGCTACAAGGCGACGGTGCTAACCAGTGCTCCCATACAGTAAGCAGAACGTTACAGCGGGTAAATAAACACGTGAAGATCTTACTTAGTAGAAGTTTGATTCGTCTTCATGATTTTATTACTTCAAATACATAACAAGCATGAATACAAAACTCCAGTTCGACTCTTTGTAGTGGAAGATATGTACATATTAGTGCATAAATGTCAACATCGAGGCAGTAATTAAACTACACAGACATTAACCTATCTACATATTAACATCCTGTCACTGCTGCTCCATCCTTCAGCGCCTCAGACTCACAATACGAGTGTTCAAACTTTCTTTAGGAACCGTAACAGAGTAATTTTGACTTCTGACTTTGACGGAGTCAAAATTGTTTTACAGAGCATCAACAAACAAACACTGATATTGAGAGTTGTATTATTTTCTCTGAAGTTTGGCAGCTGTAATAAAAGTTTGATCTCTACTTTATCTCTGCTGATCTCCTCTTCTTGGTCCATCTTTTTCTTCTTACCACAGAAGCAGTGGCTGGTTCACAGCTGCTGCAGCTCCATCCCTTCACAAACAGCATCTGGATACTTTAATACAGCTTTTTATTGCTTCTTTTTTCTTTGATTTTCTGATTTATAAACAGTAGAATCAATCTTCAGTCTCTTCAAGAACTATTCTAGGACGCCCTGTGTGTAGTTATGTGGGGTCCTTTGGGTTTTTTTTATTTCAGGCATTGTTACTGTCAAATATATTTTGATTTCTTCTGGTGATATACAATATATGATGATAATATATTCCTTGCATTACATTTTCCTTGCACTTCTGTGGTTGTAGTTTAAAATATTACGCTTCCCAGCTCTCTATTCAACTTGCCTTCAGTGCCTCTGTCTCCAGAACCTGCCGGCCACATGGTGTAATATGAGAGTCATTTGTAAAGAAGTGTTTTTCTGTAGTTTTCCCAGAGGAACCTGTTGCATAAAGTAAAGCCCTGCTTGGCGTTGTTTGTCTGAGGCTGCATCGTCTGTATGAATTCTGCCAGAAAAAAGCCTGAACACGGCATAAATAAAGTTAAAGTGATGGTCAGTGTGTGACTTTTTGTTTTTTATCAAACATCGTCCACAAACGAGCAAAACGCAGCATCCTGAAGGCAGGACTGGTTTCTTCTTGTATAAAGCTTTGCCTCCCTGGTCTTTGGATGCTATATTTGTCAATGGCAGTTTGTTAATTGTTTTGTTTGTAGTTTGTATAGATGTGTAAAGAGGAGGACAGATGATGGCAGCTAAGTATGTTATCCACTCATTAGCCGGTACGTCACATAGGAGCTACATCAGTTCATAACATCTTATTCATCTAAAGCTCCAAGAAAACACAAAAATAGCTCCATTGATTGAAGGAATGGTCGTCATATATGGTAGGATAGTTCAGTACTTATATAGCAACACACAAGAGCTCTTAACCATATGAGCCTTCAGCTGCTTTCAGGCTAACTTAACTACTTTCCTTTTAAGCTCTTATCTCGGTCCTTATCCCAGGCTGGGATACTACATCAGGGATGGACTGATCATCGGCCTGGCTCACTATCATGGCCAATATGTGGTATTTTTCCGATTACTAATAAATTAAATGCACCACTTGAGGTCAGATGCAGCTTCCTCTCTCTGCCTGTGGTCTCAGAAATGTCTCTCAACTGCAAAAACTGAACAAGAAACACAAACCGTTGCCACAAACCAGGAAACTAACTCATCTCACGGTGGCTGAGGCAAACAAACAATTAGCATTTTAGAAGTTCCCTAAAAAAAATACCACCTAAACCGAGAAGAAGAGACGTGAGATTGGACACAAACTGCATCCGTCCAGAGCAGGAAACCCTGATGCTAACTGACTTTTTGCTCAAACTCTTGTGCAACAGGCTACGATTTGGGTTTTGTAATCTTCTGATAGAATCTAAACCTGATGTGTGCCTTAGAATAAACCAAAAAGTAAATAAATCTCATGAGCAATAAGGAAATTATGACACACGCCGCTGTCTGGAAAACACACTTCACAAGACAGACGTACAGGACACACAAAGTTCATGAGATACACCCGCAATACATTTATCTGAACACCTCGTCAATAAATTCATGAAAGCGCACTAAAAACAGTCCGTCTCTTGTTGCTCTGTGTGATGCTGCCAAAGAGTTTTCACAGTTTGTCCACTTGAATAACAAAAACAACTCAACTCAAGAGCACGGTTGAATCAGTGGCTCTCTAAAAGATTTATCAGGATTTATTTCAGCCATGTCGTATTAGACCGTATTAGTCTGAGCTCGGTGTAACGGATAAAGTGGCCACTGAGTGTGAAATTCACGCTAAACGCTGAAATAATGTGAATCATCAGCAGTCATACATCTGCACTGAAACATTTAAGGTTTGATTGTGAAACAGGAGAAATGACATCACACCGGACACAGACGCTGTCCGTTCAAACAGCAGCTCATCACACTGATATTGATCAAAACTGTTGAGTCATGATTCACCATCCAGACAAATACTAAAGAGAATGAGCATTACCGTGACGATGAGCAGGATTCCCTTCAGGAGGGTGAGCAGCGACGTGATTGGCTGAATGACGGTGTGGGCCAATAAGATGGCCGGAGTCAGAATCCAGGTGAAGGCTGGGATCACGTAGATGTGTCTGTGGAGGAAACATTTCATAACAGGAGTAAGTACAACAGTCTTGTTCCAAAAGTGGGAAATGATTTCAGACGATGAAGAGAATCCATGTTTTTGTTCCACACTCATAAACAACAACCCGTCAGCGACACCAAACACAACCCCAGTCTGGAATCACAATCAAGATGTAAAAACAAAAAAAGTCTCGTACTTTGTAACCTCGGAGACGAACACCTGTTGAGCCAACTTCTAAAACAAACTGTGCTTTTATGAAACAAAGGCAACATCTGCTGCTAGCTGCACGTCCAACACACTAAAATGCACGTTGCATCGCGTAAACACAGAACCCAGTGATGTTCTCACAGGTAAACAAGCACCTGACCTCATGTTCTTCAGTAAGCCGACGCTTCTTCAACACCTTGCGTCTACATGTACATTTCCAACCTGTAAAACGTCAGTTCAACAGAGCTTCAGTCACATTTATGTACGTCCAGAACTTCAGGACAATTCTAAAGTACTTGTTTGTTTTCTACAACATCAGATTCATGAGGCAACTAAAGCTATTGACTAATTTGCAGACTAGGATTTAAAAAGAACTTAATAAATTTGTAATAATTCCAGCCTGAAGTTACTATAAAGGAGACAGAAGGTCGACACTGACTCCTAACAGTTTTTAAACTCAACCAACATATTGGGAAAAAGGTGAACACAAAGAAAGACAAGGGAAGCACAAGAGAGACACAAAGGGCACAACGACAGAGACACCCTCGCCGACATTTTATGGATCTTCTCTTAGTATGCACTGTTTTCATGAATATAAGGAATACAGCATTTTATGGACTTGGTTTGACTTCAAAAGATAAAGGACTAAATGCAGGAACAGGTAACTAATGAGGGCAAAATTACCTAAAAACACTTAAAATTCACTTTATGGAATAATTACAAACTTGCATTATACATTATAAAAAACATTATGTGTGTCATAGAGGTCCAGAGAATAAACGACAAAAATCAACCACAGGATTAGTTGCCAAAGAATTAATTAGTTGAGTAATTGGTAGCATAGCTGCTAAATGCTCTGACATGAAGACATGACTGCTAACCGGAGTGGGATGTGTTCATACCTGATATGAGTCACATGATCATATTCACACCTTTTCACAATCTGGGGATGTACGGACCAAAAAGAATAACCAGGATCAACAGTCTTCAACCACCTAGTGTTTGGTGGAGCTGAGCAAGGCATCCTGGGTAAGCTGCTATAACAATAACTGGCCTTAATGGTGCCGTCAGCACGTCGCCGGTCTCCAGTCGAAAAAGAACCACAGCAGCTGCTGTGTAGCCGATGCAGCAGCCAGCAGACCAGCAAACACGTACGAATTAACCCTCTGGCTCAGTCTGTAAAGTTTTAGATTTTTTTATGTTTTTGCTGCATAAAGTTTTTAACTAACATCAGTTCTTATCATTCATTTAAAATATTCATTCATTTTTAATTGTTTAACCCTTCAAATGCCAGTTTGTTGTAAACCATCGTCTATGTTCCGTGTGCCGCTGGTTCTTCTTGTTATATTAAGAGAACAGTCTGAGACACTGATTAACAGCAACACTGATTGTGATGCATTATTATTTTGAGCAGAGAGAGCAAAGTAGATCAAACTCCTGTTTACAATCCCAAAATGCTTTAAAATTAATATGTATATGAACCGATTTTCCACGTTCACCACTTGATTTCTTACATTTGCATCAGTTCTGACCATGAAAATCAAAAATCAAATTTAAATTCAGAGTTGTACGTATTTACCGGCTCTGTGTGTGTCTTTAGCAGCCTGTACCTGTTAGCATGCTGCCTGCACAGAAGTTCTGGTTTTGATCACCAAACACATACAAACTGCATCTATTGTGAGTCACCGTATCTCTGAAACAACCTCAAGCTAAAAATTTAAATGCCTTAAAACAACAGCCTCTGAGCAATTCATAATCTGAATCGCTGATTATTTAATTCAATAATCAGCAGACTGACTATTAAAATCAATGTTCGCTGCAGCTCTGGTGTGTTCAACGTTTTTAACACTAATTGTCAATTATTACGTCTTTCTCAGGTGTTACATAATCAGTTTCTACTAAGGCACCCTCATTTGGTTTTAAATTGCTCTCTGTGATAATAATTGTGGGAAATTAGTATTTTTTTTTTACACAGAAATAATAAAATAAAATAACAAATAGCAGCGGTGATGCCAACTGTATGAGGAGCAGCGTGATTAAGATTCACCATCTGCAGAGACAAGGATGAGCTCGTACTCATCTTAATTAAACACGTGAGATTTCACTGATATTTAACGGCTGAAGACGGTGTTTTAATCCCCTAAAATTTCCAGCTAGATAGAAAATTACCTTTTTAAATCCGAAACTCTTGAAGTGAGATTAAAACAGAACAATCAGGCCAGTGAGCTGAGCGCGGATCTGCTGTGAATCCTGCAGAGGTTTGCATCCAGGACGCCCGCCATCCTACAGCAGATGGACTGAGAGCAGAGTTTTTGTACAGAGATCTGCAATCACCTATTGATTGCTGCCCTTGGGGAGGGGGAATAAGGTGGTTTATCCAAAGCAGGCCTCCCCTGGTTTTCTCACTTCAGTAACCCTGCCTTCCCACTCCCACAACGCATCGCAGCATCTCCCCCGGCGCCGAGCACGCCGATAATGAAGCGCCCAGGCATGCCAATGAAGCAGTCCAACCGTCCCGTAGAGTGTGAATAATATTATTTGGGTTAAGTATTTACTGGGGCATGACAAAATAAATTAGCCCCGTTAACTGATAAAGGTAATTATAGGCCTGGGAGAGGGAAGCGGGAGCGTGGGGTTGCTGCACCTGCACTCGCCGCCATCATTCAACAAACAGCGACGTCGTTACCGTCTCCAGTACACACAGCAACTGTAGAAAAAACAAGTAGCGTCATATTTTTACAGTTTTGCCTTGGTACTGAAGCATCCAGCCTCGTGATGTTCCAAGTTTGTCCATTAACGGGATCGGTACGGTTACAGAACGTGGCGCCGTGCAGCCACGCCGAGCTGGAAACCAGAGGAAGGCACATTCAAGTTTAATCTGATGGAGCAGAACGCTGGCCTCAAAGCCCAGCAGGAAGAGTCTCAGTTCCAACAGCACCTGTCGTATTGCAGGCAGACAGCTGTGAATATTTAAAGACCCAGCTGGAAGAAGTTCACATGAGTACATCTACTGTGTCGCAGGAGCTGAGGAGACAGTTAAAGAGCGCAGTGACCAGATGCAAGTGGCTCTGAGCTGTAAGACGAAGTCTTTCAAGTGGGAAGTTCATAAGCTGAGCTGCTCGAATTCCAGCTGATAAGATCACAGCCAATGTCTGCCTCAAAATGGACGAGGCCTGCGAGAAGATGCAGCAGCGAAACGCCAACCTCCCTGCAGAGCGGCGTGAGGAGGCTCCAACCTTCACAAGAACCCGTCACCCTGTGAGCAACAGAAGCAGGACTGATCCGTCTCAGCGGCGCAAAGACGCTCCGGCAGCAGCTCCTCCAAGCTCAGCAAGATCCACAAAGTGTGGAAGAAATAATGTTGGAGAGGTCGGCCTCGGCATTGGACGGACTGTGGAGCTGCTCTTGTCTTTTTATTAGAGATGTTCCTAAAGACTGTTTTCCCATCACATGAATGGAAAATGAAATTCAGACCATTCAACTGGTCCAAAAGAAAACTTGCACAAAGCCGTCAACACTGAGCACAACTTCACTGATAAACATGTTCATCTATTCTTCAGTCACCAAACCATATTTTAAATGTCGCTCAGATGTGAGGCTCTTTGCACAGCACTCATCAACGCTCCATGTATCCAACAAAACATGACAACAACAAACACAAGTTTACATTTAGAATAACACCTCACAGATTAACATGTGCTGAATTAATCATGTTTCCTCTCTTTCTCTGCATCAAATTATTATATGTATATATATATATATACATATATATATATATATGCTGGTTTTATGGGATGTCAGCTGTCCCACTTTCAATCTTGCTAGTTTGAAACATCAAAGATGAATAATTGGTTCGACCAACTCGTATTTTTGGTGCCGACGAGGGTCAGGGGGTGGTAACGTTTATCCAGCTGACAAACTGAGGGCAGACAGTCGTACCTCTTCTTGTGCAGATCATTTAATCAGTAAAGATAAATAACAGACTGTGATCTTGTCTCAACTCTGAAGAACATTTCAACGTCCACTTCAGCAGATGTAACAGAATTTCTGTTTAAATCTCAGACAAAATAACTTAAACTGATGCATTTTAATTCACATCAACGTTTTTCAGCAAATTGTTCAAATTTATTTATTTTTTATTTAATATATTTTTGGGGCATTTTTCCTTCTTTTAGAGCAGAAGAGATCAACAGGAAAGGGGGCAGAAGAATAGGGTGAGACCTGCAGCAAAGGGTCGTAAGTGGGAGTCGAACCTACGACCACTGTGTCGGGGACTATAGCCCCTATTCACGGGTCACCTGCTCAGCTAGGTGAGCTAACGGGGCGCCCTGTTGTGTCTGATGTTGACACTTAGAATTAGTCTGCACCATATTAGTGGATGCAGACAAAACCTCCACGTCAGTCATCACTGGTGCCGAGGTCGTCAGCTTCGACCCGGAAACCAAACAGCAGTTTTCAGCCAAACAGGCTCATCGGGTCTGAAAATGGGAACACAAGCATAACTGTGGTTTTGTTTAAATTTGCGCAACAAGTTTTTTAGGCTCAACTGTAACGTCCCGAAGCATCTGAGGAGAAAACAACATGCGATAGTGATAATGCCGAAGCACGCCTTCTTAAAGCACGTTAAAACTGTTCGAGTTTTGTTTCCACTCATTAGCCGCCCCCCACCTGCCCCTGTGACCACAATCGTCTTAGTCTACCCCAAACAGAAAATCCAGTTGAACGTCGGCCCGTTTCACACAGTGGAGGAGATCTTAGAATTTATTCACCTTATAAAGCGGAAACATGTTCTTTCCTAATTTATAGCAGGTTCCTACAATATCAAAGCTGATCACGGTTTCCATATATTTCTTCTACTTTCAATGCTTTAAATGCTGTAAACTCTATTTTTTACGACAACTTTATGGGAAAATTCTACTTGCTGAGGAAGAAATGACTGAAAACCCCAGAACAGCTGCTGACGGACCTTCTGGGGGGATTATGCTGATCTCAAAACATTTTATTTCAAAGGAAAAAAAAAAGTGATTTACACAGAACAGGTAGAGTAGAAACGTCGATATTAAAGCACGACAACAAAGTGGTTAACGCAAAATGTTCACCAAACATCTAAACAAACAAAGGCTATATAGCTAGCTACGTATATTTTAGAACTACTGGCTCACATCGGCCAATGAGCATTCGTTAGATAAGATAAAACACTTTAGACTGGAGTTAGTCATCAAACAGTAAAAGTAAATAAAGCCTCATGGTCTGATAATGGAACATCTTCTTCTCTGCAGTGTTTGTGTGTTTATTTGCTTTAATTAAAAGCAATGCTGTAAGTTCATGCAACTCTTTCCGAGCCTCCCTCTGTAGCGGGCGGCTATCATCTCTCAGGGTTGCATCAGTTTAAAATAACAATAAGAAAAAAAAAATCAATTTCAAGAAAAGACTTTTATTGTAAAATCCTGCTGCAGCCCACAGCAAACCTCTCCTGAACTGACAATCCACTTCTAGCTTTGGCTTAGTGAGGAATGAAAGTGGCGCTGGTGGAGGGTCAGACCGATGTGGGATGCAGATAGAAGGTTTTTAATTATCGCCGTCTCCACCTTTGATCTCCGACAATCTGAAAACCTGCCTGACGTTTGATTTTCTCAGCAACCCCCTATTAATTCCTTCAGTCATGTTTTCTCTGCTCAATGAAGTGTTGTTAATTCTGTCTGAATGACTCACCCTCTTAAGAGCTGCTAACCCTTTAAGAATTTAAGTGATTTATATGTAGGAGGAAACCTAGCTCAGAATGAAAGTGACTCATACGCTTTATGAAAGCCAATCCCAGCCGCCCTCCTCCCCTCACCACGCTGCAGAGGACAGTGTGCAGAACAGCATGAGGCCGCTCGTTTTTAAATCCCACCGCTCACACAACGCCAGCAAGGTGAGCAAAACACAATACAGAGAGTCTTAATTACCAAATTATACCCAACATCAGCCTGCAAAGCACACACCAATCCCAAGCACCCAGAAACCCACAAACTACAACCACTTCACATGTTGCATCTATTAAATGAGCATCTATCAAAGTCCATATGAGCAACTTGAGTTTTTGTTATGATCCAGCGCAGTGGGTGGCTTGATTAATGTCGTGTTTGTTCTTGAC
>NW_007579909.1:48638-50692 GCF_000690725.1 Stegastes partitus
CACTCCCCCGCCGCCACCGATGGAGGAAACAGAAGTGTGAGCGCTAACTAAACTAGCATCAGCAGCCAAGTACTGCCTGTGTGTTCTGGACACTTCCACCCCGTCAGAGCGCTGCCCCGGGGTGGAAGTGGCCGGAACGTGCACAATCACACCGGTCAGTTAGGCTGAAATCCAGTGATGCGTAGTGTTCTAACAACACACTAGTTATTATAACAACTATGAACAATAATGAACAACTAATGAGTCTTCCAGCATCAAGCCCTCCTCGTATCTGGACCTCCGTCTTGACAATCCGACAGCCTTGCTATCCGACATAGAAGAAGGTTTTACATTTAGTGTCGGGTTATCGAGTCACAGCTGTACATGATTTGGAACATTCGTGTCACGTGTTTGAATGTTAAACTTTAGTTCATAACATAATAAAAAATGTAAATTAGTTCACAAATGTTGAACCTGGTTAGAGACGTGAAAGGATTCAGATTCGATGGTCTGATCGTGGGTTTAGGTTTGTAACTTGAAGTCGCTCAGCATCGTGAGGAAGAAAAGCTG
The DNA here is from genome assembly GCF_000690725.1 of Stegastes partitus. Lineage (NCBI taxonomy): Eukaryota > Metazoa > Chordata > Actinopteri > Pomacentridae > Stegastes > Stegastes partitus. Next base: position 49,188 of record NW_007579909.1, read on the forward strand.
CAGTTTAACTCTGTGGTGTAGCAGCAGGAGTAAATCTCACATTTGTATTATTTATTGCAGGTATGTTGTGTGTGTAAGACTCACCTGATATTAAGAAGCGCAGCGTAGGCCTCACTGCCAGCTAAGACATAACTGATTCCAATTGAAATGCTGGGAAAGAATAAAGAAAAAAAGAGCAGACAGGAAAGCAATGAAGTGGAGGAAAAAGAGAGAGAAAAGAGGCTGTTAGATATTAAGCAGCGATCAGTCATCCTCTACTGTCCTGGTACGAAGCTCTCCTCCGTTGTATTAAACATCAGGTTGTTGCCTCATCTCGGCGCCCGGGGCTACGAACAGCGAAGAGATTTAATTTTAAAATCACTTCTTGATGCAGTGCAGTGCCTTGATCCACCACAACTTTCTCTATTTCATATTTTCTCAAAACAAAAGATGCCTTTGGGGGCTACTTAAAGCAAATGTTTTGGTTGTATGTCTCGCATGTGCTTTGAACATCACACACCGACATCAAGCCAGAAATCCATTTGCAAAACGCTGTGCCTTCATAACGGAGCGGGATGCTGCTGAAGAAGTGTTTGTACAGTAGGTTTTAATCCCAAGCGAACGACGAGACAGGTTTTTCTTGCTCAACATCTGTTCCGTTTCTTATAAGTTTAAGCTTGTGTAATCTCCCAACAGTTTGTTGTTGAGACGGCAAATCCATTAGTGCTTTCTCCAGACAGCGACGTGGCGTTCGGTGTTGCCGAGCTACACCCACTCTTTCAAATCTCCTCGCTTTCGAACGTTGAAAGAAAAAATAGCAAAGTCTGAGCAGTATTTTTTGAACAACTTGGCGAAGCTGCAAAACAAAAGAACAGAGCGCCGGCTCCGACTCGCAGTAAGACAGTTCAAAGTCGAGATGTAAAGGGCTGATTCTTGAGCTGAAAATACACAGAAAGATTGTGTTCGGGGAATATTTTCTGCTTACTTTACATCTGAATCAGAAGAACATTACTGCCCTACGCACGTGAAAACAGCCCTCAGCGTTTAGCTGCAAACACACAGAATGTTTGTGTTTGTGATGCTCGACTGTCCTCACAAACCTCTTCAGTATTTCTGGTACAACATGTCCTGACACCTAAACTTCAGCAGCCAGATGAGTGACTGTTTCGTACTTTCTTTTTCTTAACTTCCTGGGAGACGACAGGATCTCTGGGCTCAAGTCTGCATATAAAAATCGTCCCTTTAGAGTTCCTCCTGGTCACTGATTCAACCACCAAAACTCATTTCTGTGTATCAAAGCTACATATATATATAAAAGTTGTGCACAGATCTCTCGCCACACCCACACACCCCGAGAACACAACAGACAAAAAACACTACACGACACAAAAACACAGGTATAAGAACAATAAAACACACACACATATTTGAAGACATCCAGAAACTGATTCTGAAGAAGACTGATGTGAGAAAAAGCCTGACTGTTCGCTGCAGAAACGGTTTCTGTGGTTTGTTACGTATGAATC
>NW_007579909.1:51002-75019 GCF_000690725.1 Stegastes partitus
AAGATCCCGGGTGTCCTCACTGGGATGCGAACCTGCAACCTTCTAGCTGGGAGGCGACGGTGCCGAGCCACCTTGCAGCCCGCTAGACATTGTACGTATGTAGGCGACAACCTCGTACAATTAGCTTCCATTGATGGACTTGTGGCAACTCAAAAGCGACTTCATGTGACTCTTTGCCCTAAAAACAGCATTGATTCTTCATGGCCTGGATTCCACAAAACTTTTGGAGATTTTGGTCTTTCTTGTCAGCTGCACATTCACGCTACAAACCTCCTTTTCTATCACATCCCAAAGATGCTTTACTGCATTCAGATCTGCTGATTGGGGAACCGACTGTCACTGTCCTGAAATCACATCAACCCTTATTGTGGGAGACACCACTACGACCCCTGTGACCTTTTCCTAGACGTCTGTGAGTTTTAATCTATTTAAGTAGAGAGAACAACAGAATTTTTTCCGGTCTTTAACTGTCCGGCGCTGGCGACCCACTGCAGTCCCAGATTTCTGCTCTTGACTGACAGGAAAGGAACCAGATGTGGTCGGCTGCTGTTGTAGCCCGTCCTCACCAGTAACCAGAGCCTCTCTGTCGACTCCAACCAGTCTGGCCATCCTCCACTGACCTGCTTTACCCACAAGGTGTTTATGCAGAACTGAGAGTCACTACATGTTTTTTTATTTTTATTAAAAAGAAGTACAAAATAGATGGCAAACATCCCACTTGTGGATCTATACAAGCCATAATAAAACCATAAATGTACAAAGGAACAATCAGATAAAACAGCTTTAAATGATCAAAACTATTACAAAACAAATATAAAAAACCCAACACACTGGACTGAGTTGGATAATTAACCCAAAAATGTCAGGACCAACACAACTAGCAGCTAATACGCTAAAGCAGGGCCAGTTAAAAGAAAATACTGGAGGAAATACTGCTAGTAATTAAAAATACACCACTCTAAGTGAGCTCTGAAGACTTTTAGTGTCATCTGGCACCAATAGCCAGGCTCTGGTCAAAGTCAGTAATCTGCTGTTTGATGTTAACATCGAAGTTCTTCTCCTGGCATAGATTTTACCTTTTATTCCTCATCACTGTGCATCACAGTTACATTGCTGCTGTTCAAATTTTGCGTCACAGCCAAAGGAAAATTTCCCTCTGCGGGACATTCAAGTATTTATTTTTTATTTTAACTCCATTAAAATGCAGCTTACATGCAATAAAACAGCTTCAATGCACCTTTTCTTCCTCTACAATGTGCAGATATGTTGAGTCCCTGCCTCTCTCACTCATCGAGGCTCGAGCACACCAGCTCACCTCCAGCTACGACTGGAATAATTCAGTCATAATTCAGTTATACTCAATGAGCAGAAGTGTTTCTGGTGCAGTCAGGGTACAGCACATCCCATCAGCATGCCTTAGGAGCACACATTAGCTCTCAGACTGCAAAAAACATATTCCACCTTCATAAACACAAACATTATGTTGTCAGAGAAGATATTTTCCATCGTGTTGTCTCTGTTCCTCTGATATTTTCTACCGTTATCCACTCATTAGTCAGTATGTGTGGGTGTGTTTGTAGCTGCCTCTGTTGTCGGCTGTCGTCATCCAAATTCCAGTTTCCTAAACAACACACAGTTCTGCAGGTACGGTAAACTAAAGCATGTATACGTCATGTATTTTGTCAGCAAGCTGTTGGTTGTGTGTGTACATACAGTGCATAGTGTGAGTGTGTCACTGTGTGTGTTTTACAACAGCTCCAGCGTGTAGGGCAGTACATAAAGACCGAGGGGTGCCAAGGGTAAGAGATTCAGGTCGTGCTTTGTGTGGTGTGTGTGAGTCAGTGCGGTCGAGCCTCGGCATTGATCGACCACTAAGCCTCCTTGAACACAATGAGGGAACTATCGATCGGTCAGGTGTTTGGGAGCTGCTCACACACTGATAACAAGACCTTCCACCAGCGATGCTAAAAGCCCCGTGCCTCTCCTCTGAGCCCGCGACGACTCACAAGCCTGTCAGCGCTACACACAAATAATACAAACTCAATTCACGCTACACCGGTGCATCTGTGCATTAAGACACAACGACAAAATGATCAAACACGGCAGACAAGTGAACGCCACATCTGGCTTTGACCTTAATTGAAGCCAATATTTTGTGTGATGGATCAGTGTTTTCCTCAAATAAACTACATATACGAGTCAATACAATGACTTTCTCAGACCATTACTCCTGTTAAGTGACCCAGAAAGACCATTAGTCTGGAGCCAGTGGAGAAATTGATAAGAAACAGAGAAGGTAGCCAGTTCTTCAGCAGGGAAATCAAACATTCATTTGCCTTTATAGAGGGAAATATGGAGTATGCATTCCTTCAGTGTGGCTGTAATTAAATTAATGTACACTGTTGTGATCACATTGTGCATCTTTACATAATCCAAACATCATTACATTACCGGCCACAGTGGCCTCTTGAATCTGAATGCTTATTTACATTTTTTTTAGCTGCCAAATTTCAATTAAGGAGAGACAACAGTCGCTTTACAAAGTTGGTGGACTGCAGATGCTGCTGCAATGATCATATTTTATCAGTATTTGGCTCAGGCTTGTAACTCTCAATATTTCAACGCTGTGCAGCAGCAGCAGCCGATGATATAAAGTCTGGACCTCAAGGACGGTTTTTATACAGGTCCTCTGCCCTGCCTCGGTTAAGAGTGGCTGGTCCAAAACACAGAAAATGGAACGACTTGTTTCATTCAAACATTGTTCAATTAAACATGCTGCAGCGTCTCCATTAAGAACGGCTAAAGAGAACGGACAGGGACGTGTTACATGATGGGAGGATTAATTATCGTTGAGTCAGTATTTTAGCTCAGTACACAGAAAATCCCTCCACATTAGAATGTTTTTGCATGTTGGTGAAAAGAGGTATTGAAAGCCTGCTTCTGGGCTTCTGGAGGCTTAATTGTGATGATGTGTGTGTCACTAAAAAAACTCATTAACCAATGAGGACGCACGCCTGAAAGAGAAATAAAACACCTGCTTCATCTTTGTTAAATATTTTTCAAGCATAATTTTGTCGTTTGGACAAAAAACTGATGTGACACAGTAAGTATTCATGCCCTTCACATTTGGTTTTATGCTGCAGGTTTAATTTTTAACTGGATAATAACAGCCTTTTTTCCCATCAATCCAATAACTGGCAAAGTGAAAACCTGTTTTTCAAATTTTTTCAGCTTTGTTAAAAACCAAACACTTCAGTCGTATTTACAAAAGTCTCTCAAGTCCTTTGTAGAAGCTCCTTTGGAAGCAATTAGAGCTTCAGCTGTTCTTGGGGATGGCTTTTCAGGCTTCACACACTTGGATTTTAACAGTTTATCCCCGTTCTTCCTGTCCTCTGAGCTCTCTTACATCTGATGGTCACATTTTAAAGCCACAGTGAACCATCGTGTTCAGGTTTCTCTACTTTCAGGCCAACTCTGCTGGTCTCACTGCGCTTCTGGCAGCTTGACGATTAGTTTTATAACCTTTCCCTGATTAATGCAGTCAGCAGAGAGCGACTTTCACTCGTACGCGGCTTGTTTTTGTTATGACACAAGACAGTGTTTTTCCAAACAGGTGTGTTTCTAGTCATTCAATTTGCCACCGACGGGCTCCAGTCAAGGTCTGGACACATCTCAGGGGTAATTAAAGGTCCTCTCGCGTTACAGTGTTTGCAGCTTTGAATGTAGTTGAATTGCTGCTGTCCTAACACAAAGGACTCTCCTGCTGTTGTGGGGACACTGCCATCAAAATCACAAGTGAGCCACCGACTCTTTAGGTGCTGGGAGTACACCGAGACTCACGTGTTCACTCTTGCAGCCGACAACGGAATATCTGCTGTGCTTTGGTGAAGCATTTTAGAGGCAGAAGCAGCTCTAGAAAGTAAAAAACAAACAAAAAAAAAGTGCAGTTCAAGCCCACCAACACCCTGAGACAGAAGCTGGTTCACCCAAAGGACACCGAGACATAAACAGAGCAACGTGGTGCAGCGAGGAATGTCCAGATACTAAACAACCGCTCCACAAGCACAAGGCTCAGCACAGAAGCTCCTCAGGACAGGACTCAGCATCCACCTGCATCTCAAGGACAAAGGACACTCATCTGAAGACAACAACGTACAGACGTTGGGCTGCAGGGAGGACAGATGGTTTGAGAGAGGAGTGAAAGAAGCCATCTAACTGGACAAACCATCCCTCAGCAGAGGTGGAGGTCTGAGGCTTCACCTCTCACCTGTTTAGTCCTAAGATCTCTCCCCAGGAAGATGAACCCACATCCACACCGAGCCACAAAGACCCTAACGAACCCCATGGTGTCAGGAGGAGCACTAACGACTCACATAACGAGGGGGAGGAGCAACAAACCACCAATTAAAACTCAGGTGTTAATGGCTCCTTCAGGATATCAGTATGTGGAACTCCCAACTAGTCAGTCAGAGCTGATGAAGCCTCTTGGATGAAGGTGGAACGTCTTCAAGGAACTCAAGCAGGTCCAGCTGCTACGATTACTGGACTGAGAAGCTGCTGCTCAATCTGAATGGACGCAGCGACAGCATGGAGGCAACAACTACAGGTTACCCACTTCCTGTTAACAAAGTAGACAAAGGCTTGCAAAGTTAGGAGGCCATTTAGATTTTCATGCTACAGGACCTTTAACACAAACAGACGCACTGGACTGCAATAAACGGTCTGAATACGTATGTGAATGAGAGATTGTTAGTTTTTGATGAATAAATAAGGGCTCTGAATACTTTCTGGATGTAATTCAATTTCCAGAAACGACTGGTGCTAGAAGAAGTGGGCCTCTATAGTCTCAACACATTCATAAGTAATTATCATCATCCAAACATATTTGCCGTGTTTACACAGAAACCACTAATTAAAACAGTCACTCATATATTTTTAAATGACTTTGTGTGAATTTTTGTTAATTCCCTCAAGGACTTGTGGGAGTCTTCGTACCCGGACTGAAGGATTGGAGGCGACAGTCTAAACATTCGGTGATGAGGTGGAGACGTACCGAACACGATGAGACAACTGTGATCAACAATGTTTATGGATGGAGGGATGCAGAAGTTGGAGAAACTGCTCGCAGCACATTTAACTTAACATACATCTCGACTAGCATGAAGTGATGGAAAAAAAAACCCAACACACTCACCCACATGTTTCCTCCCACACTCAGTGTTATTTAATTTATGATTGATAAATGATGCAACATTAAGATCCTGCAAAGATCATCGCCATGGTAACTTACAACTGGAAGAGGAGAATGCAGTTGAAAGCGTGGCTCATGGGGCGGGAAAGGAAGAGGCGGCCGAGCAGATGAAGGTTGGGCTGCAGGCTATCAGCTTGCTGGTGCAGAGCTAATGCATCCGGCTGTAGTAAACCTGTATCTGAGAGACACACAAAGACAGATGTACGAGGCTGTCAACTCACTGAACCGCAAACCGCCGCAGTTACGAGCACGGGGGCGGATTTCCGGGGGCGAGCAGGGGATACTACTGTTTTGATAATCAATTAATCGGCTTGTGTTAGTCTAAATTCACTGTTTACGGCTTCTTGAATGTGATTATTTATTTACTCCTTTGTGACAGTAAAGTGAATACGCTGCAAGAAGACGAGACGTCTGAAGATGTAGATGAGCAGTGGTGGACGTTTTCCATTATTGTCTGACATTTTAAAGACCAAACAACTCATCAGTTCATAAAAAACAATAATGAACAGGCCGATTTAAGACGGAAACAAGAGTTAGGTTTTCTTTACGTAAATAGAAAAGGCAGAAATACATGTCACCAACATGCAGACATGAAGTGCTTTCAGAGGACCTCCAACCTAATAGATCCCCCTCAACGTTCAAATGAAACGTACACTCATAGTTATGACTCAGCTATCTGCAGTGAAGCCCAGGAGATCACCTACGAGCCCCTCAGCAAAGCCTTGAACCAGATCTGAACCTCTCCTTCTGAGATGCTTTAATCTGTTTGTCATATTATTTTTACCTCTTCAGGACTTTGATGGCAAATACTGTCGAAGGAAATCTGCAATATTTCAAAAGCAAAAATAATATTAACTAATAATATAACAACTGTTTTCACACTTGTCTTATATCTGCTCTGTTTTAGTACAGTTCAGCCTCGTTTAGCTGGAAGTTCACAGGATATTTGTCACGTTCTGTCAGTCGATGAGCGCACAGCGACTTGTTCCTGCAAACAGTTGGCTTCTGGCAAACTTTTAAATGAGACAGAGATTAAAAATCTGTATTTAAGTGTTAAGAGGCAGAAATAACAGATTTTTTAAAACATATATAATGTATGAATATAAAAATACTGCTTCTGAGATGTTCCTGTAACCTCTAAGAGTCATCCCGACGTTTGTTGAGGATGTTAATACCCCCAAGTTGATCGCTCACTGACCTGGAAGTAACGCGAGCCGTGGATGCCTTCTTCCTTTCGGGGATCGGTTTGTGCTCTCGTAGCTTTGATGAAAGCGGTCGTGGCAGAGAGTGCATTATTGAATGTAATTGTCAAAATAAGCATGTTAAATTAATGGCAACGCAGAAGTCCGTTATGTTGGAGCAGGGCGTCGACACACTAACACAGTCGTCACCATCTGGGCTTGAGTTTAAATTAAAAAAAAGAAGCTTCCAGTCCTGAACACCAGTAACTGCACAACACACACATGCAGCTTTTAGGCTCAATAAGTGTGTTTGTCTGACTGGATTGGATTAGCATGGCTGGTTTATACCAGCAGACGACAAATTTGGGAAAAAGATAAAATACAAAATTCATATTTCTCACATTTTCCTGACGTAAAAGTGAACTGCAGTACAAAATATTGTTAATGTTAGTTTAACTGATGCACAAATGCATATAAGGAGCATTTTAATACTGCGGCTGTTTGATCCACAATAACACAAAATATATTTCATTTAATAAAAGAACCGTTTGTTTTGTACCGTATGCACACTAACTGATAATTTCTGTGACTGCAAACACAACACAGACTTCCAGTAACTGTTGATCTGGAGCCCATCATGGCCGACTGAAGGAACTTCACTGACCTCATAGCAGGACCTCTCTGTCTCTGCAGCAAAGTGCAGCTACCTTCCTTACGTCTCTTTAAAACTCACCAGCAGGCTAAAAATGCACGTTATCTTTTTTAAATTCTTTTAATATTCATCAGCGCTAGAAAACAGAGACTCACTGGATTTTCAATTAGCAGACGGTCCGTGAGCCACTCATCTGTGACGTGCTGGTTTTGGGGGAAAATGATCCAAATCTAAGCTTAAAATCAGGATAGCATCAAAATCACTGTATTCAAAATCTCATTTACCAATTTACTGAAAACTGTTTGCAGGAACCACGTTATGTAAAAAACTAAAAATTCCAATTCCACGTTTTTTTTTGTTTTTTTTTTTTATGTAAAATAAACTTTTTGTTGTTCATTGATTAAAATCATTGCAGTTTTGTTGCACTGCACCAAAGACATTTTTGATTTCTCTCTACTTCTAACCACAGTTGTGCAGTTTCTATGAGTTGCAGGACTAATATTATATATTGTAAAGTGTGGCTGTGGCTACTCTGACCTCAGTGGGTAGAAAGAGTAAATTTCATTAATCCACATAATTATTAAGGAAAACGTCTCCTGTGATTGTTTTAATACATTATACAATTAGATTATTATTACTTGTGCATGATTGTAAAATCAGGCTGTTGTAGTAACCCGATCAACCTTCCCCTCAAATACTTAGAAATCATTAAGAACTGGAACCAAAAAGCAGAATGAGTCAGAGCTAATAGAAGTGAAATGACATCCAATCCTAAATATCAACCGCTGGACACGAGGCCTGTCACTGAAAATGAAACATGGCAAGTTACACAAGACAACAAATGAGCCCACATTATACCACATAATTATTTCTGTCAGTGGGACGGCCCAAACAGCGGAGCGGTGTCGGTCTGAGGAGCCACTGGTCCATTTAATTATAACTCTGTTCTTAAATCACGGGTTAAAGCTTTTAGCATAAACTGTATGCGCCGCTTAAGGTTTTAAAAACTCACCAATTATCCCGTCACAGGAAAAGGATCAAAGTTTATAAAATCAGCAGCAGGTATTATCTGACACGCAGCCTGGAGAGTCCGGCTGTGTTCAGGGAATATCACTTTATAAATAAACTATTAAATGCACAATCTACCTCAAACACACAACAGGGGACTGTCACATCCTGCTTATGTATTTAACTGGTTTTATTAACAATGTAATCCTGCGGTGTCTGCTACTTTGCCTTTCCTTTACACTGTAAACTAATTACCTGTTTTACCTCTTACCTTTGACTCCACACATTCAGCGCTGGAGGAGGTCATCCACAGCTCCGAGTCGGGGCGCAGCGAGATGCTGGAGGCGTTCTACGGCTGATGAATGTGATTCTCATAAACCTCAAGTGACATCTCTACAGTCGTTATCAGATTTTATTCCGAGCAGCACGGGGGAGGAAATGAGATCAATTGACAGCATTTCTCAGTAAACGAGGTCAAGCTATGAATGCCACAGATTGTGGATATGTGTATTTACTTCTACGAGCGAAGCGCTGAAAGCAGCATTTATGTATGTGTGCGCGTATAGCCATCTATTCAATTCAGTGTAATGAGAAAGCCTGCAGCCGGCAGTGCGCCTCATCGCTAATCAACTAATAATCATCACTAAAAGGATTTGTGTGTCGCCTCAGAGTCTCAGAGTGTTCATACATCTGGATATAACGCACATAATGGAGATGAGAAGAAAAGACACAAGCACGCAGGGGAGATTTAACCTTGACGACTAAATATCTAAACAAACACATTTTTCTTCAGATTTCCAGGAAAAGCATCTTCTGCTGTTCACTGTGTGACGGCTGACTTTTCAAGCCACCTGCCTTCAGCTCTTGGCAGGTCCATTACACAACGTTTTAGTTTAATGTTTATCATTTCTTCATCAGTCTTGCTGCATATTTCAAATCACCATCCTTGTGGAAAGTCCAGTGCTGTTCTCCCCATGCAGCGTGGGTCCTCTCCGGGTTCTCCGGCTTCCTCACACAGTCCAGAAACATCCATCTATACACCGCTGGATCCTCACCCTGGACTGTGGGAGGAAGCCGGAGAACCCGGAGAGAACCCACGCTGCACGGGGAGAACATGGAGACTCCACACAGGAAGATCCCGGGTGTCCTCACCGGGTCGTGACCGGTGACCTTCTTGAGGCAACAGTGCTAACCACTGATCCACCTTGCAGCCCTGTCCAGAAACATGCTGAGGTTAATTGGTGATTGTAAATTGTCCGTAGGTGTGAATGTGAGTGTGCTTGGTTGTCTGTCTCTAAGTGTAGCCCTGTGATAACTGGTTACCTGTCCAGGTGAACCTGCCTTCACCCTGAGTCAGCTGGGATAGACTCCGCCCCCATGACCCTAATGAGGATTAAGGTGTAGAGATGATGGATGGATGGATTTTGGCCTCTACATATTGGTCTCTATCATGGCACCCTCAGCGTCACGCTACACTTTCTGCCAGCGTCTCACATTCGCACTAAGAGAGCGAGGGGGAGGATCTCGCCCTTCCAGTTTTACTGAGGACAGACTAACACAGAATAAAAAATGGCTGAACAGAAGTGATTGGAATTGATTGAATTCAAACAGTATTTCTGCTGAAAACAAGAACTCTGGGTATTGGAATGACACAACCACATTGTTGTACTGATTGAATCGGCCCTGAAGAAATGTCCACTGGTCTTGAATTTAAGAAGACAACAGATAAACACGAAGAGCTGCATGGACATGAAATGGCATCAACGTCAAATGAAATGAGGCGCAGTCTTCTTAGTGAAATACGACGTGATGAATCCAGTAGAGACTCGTAAACTGGCCCCTCGCCAACTCCCTCCGTGGTCTCCGCTGGTTAACGTCTCAAAATGATGCTTATAAATGAGGTTTTTATAAATGAGGCTTTAGCAGGTGTGTATATCTCGCCCACAAAGACCTGTTTGATTAATATCTCCCTCCGCAACCAGTGAGCCGAAACATCTAGTTAACAGATCAATGTAATTCAAATGAGGCCCGTCCTGACGCAGCAGTTTACGGTGCAATATGATCCAATTGAGCACAATGTGTTGCACCACTGTGAACGTTTGCACTCTAACCTCACTTATCTTACAGCAGAAAAACAGCGTGAAAGAAATAAATCAGCTCTTCATCTACCCAGAGAAAAATGTTGAATACAAACAATCTCAGTTTTTCTATAATCCCTCGTTGACATTCTAACTGTACGTACTGTTAACTGTGTAATCTCTGAAACAGAATCATTCTAAATCTCACCAGAGAGTCCGACATCTGTCAACAAACACTGTTTACATGAGACTGCAGATGCACCACAGCTGGCCAGTCGACAGCTCGTTGGATGGGTTGAAATGTAAATGCAGAGTGACATTAACTCCAAGCACACCACGCTGAGAAGAAAAGTAGAAGAACATCAGCCGCATCCTAAATGTTTCTGAGAGACTCTCTGAAGCTCCTTCCAGACGCACTTCTTTATGTTGATATGACAGAAACTGAATATGTCAGTTTCATGCATGAAACTCTGACTCTGTTAAAGCTGTGAGCACCTCAGGAAGGCCAATCACATGTCAGCACCAATACCGGCCCAAAAACATCACAGACGGCACAAAGGACACAAAAACCCCCTTTCTCACTTAATTTGCAATAAAATTATACATCTACTAGACTACAAACTGAAATGTCCACAATAATAAACTTCATTGAAACTCACAAAACAATAAATACAAATCCATCCATCATCTCTACACCTTAATCCTCACCAGGGTCATGGGGGGCTGGAGTCTATCCCAGCTGACTCAGGGTGAAGGCAGGTTCACCTGGACAGGTAACCAGTCTATCACAGGGCTACACTTAGAGACAGACAACCAAGCACACTCACATTCACACCTACGGACAATTTACAATCACCAATTAACCTCAGCATGTTTCTGGACTGTGGGAGGAAGCCGGAGAACCCGGAGAGAACCCACGCTGCACGGGGAGAACATGGAGACTCCACGCAGGAAGATCCCGGGTGTCCTCACCGGGACGCCAACCGGCGACCTTCTAGCTGTGAGGCCACGGTGCTAACCACCATAAATGAAGTTTAGTTTGTTACTTCCAGCTTTTTGCAGGAGTCTTTCTTCTGAGTTTATCAAACGCCTGCAGCATCATGAAGCAGCACAAACCATGTGCACATCTCCAAAGCAAGAGAGCTGCATGTATCTGCACACATACAACAGAACTTCATTACTTCTTATTTTGAATTATCCCCGACATAGAGAGAGGACATGGACAGGGTCAAACGGCAGGTCAGCTGTGTCATTTTCTTTACTTTTATAATTGTTTATTAGCTAGCAGCCATTCCCAGGTTGAGTCCTGAGCTCTATCATGGCTGTTGGGACATTTTTGTTTTACTGATGGAGAAGTATTTAGATATTAACCACTCATGGTCCAAACGCTCAGTGTTTAGGAAACCATAAATAAAGTCCGCTATAAGTTACTCAGACAGTTTTACTATAGATTTAATTATGTGTTTATGAATGCATTGTTGTAAACCACACATCACTGGATGTACCGTACAGTCTCGCAGGAACTACAGAACTACTGTCTGAACGAAGCCCTGACGAATATTAATGGAAAATCTCCCATGTCTGCATGAGTACTGTCACTTTAACAGACTGATGAGGAAGCAGGGGTACGTATCCGACGTCTGAAGAGGGGCTTCAGGAACACGGTTGGGCCAGATGAACGAGGCGCTGCCTGTAGTGAACCGTGACGCCTAACAAACACGGTGGTAAATAATTAGAAAGATTTAATGCAAAAGATAAAGTCGTCTCACCTGCTTCTGCATTTTCACTTTCATCCTCGTCCTCCTCCTCCGTGGGGGCCGGATCCTCCACGCCCACCTGGTCCATCACGATACACTCTGCGACACCTGTCTGAGGTCAGCACAGAGATCAGGACCAATCAGAACATGTTAACAGCCTCTGATATGCGTGACCACGAGCCGTAACGTTGACTTTGTGTCTTCTCTCCTCTGTAGTTTGTCTTTAGCCCCGTCTGTCCTGTCTGCAGGTTTTCTGTCGGTGGCATTCAGCCTCAGCAGCCTGTGCACCATTTATTGCTCTGGACGCTCAGCTTTTCTCTTACCCCAACCAGCTGCAGCAGATTAAGTTTCTGAATGTTGACATTTTACACCCAAAGCAGTTGTCGGGCATTTATTGCTTCTGTTATATTTTTCCTGACTGTGAGCTGATTTGTCAACACAACATAAAGTCCTCTAAAGGCCTCTATGGAAACAGCACAACCACAGCCAGAGTAAAGAGAACTCAGAAATGTCTCACAAAGTGTCCAGTATGACACGGTTATGATGCCAATAAAATCCTAACAATTACAGTTTAATTTATTTATTTCACAAAAACTGACACATCATGGCATCGACATGAGCTAAAGTTTCGTGCCCACATATTTTAGATTTTTACAACCTCTACAAACTCCGTGGTTTACACTCCGCTGCACATCAACTCTAGAAAAACATTTAATCAAGCTGCATATGTTTTTCCAACAACTGCTCCTCTGTATACCATATTTTAACCATGCTTTTAATTGTACAAGTAGCGGTGCGCGATATGACGATATTAGATCGTGAAGGATTAGAACATGTAGATGATCTGCCAAAGTGAAGAGATCGCATGGACTGCTTAGGTCACATTCTATCACTTACAGTTCTATGCTGATGCACCAACGCACCTGACATATTACATCATCCTGACCGACCAATCATAGCGAATTACAGGCAGTGACACAATTTCTTAGCTGCCTCCTTGTTTGTGTGTGTAGCGGTAGCCGCATGGAGAGCCACGGCTGGAAGCCAAACGGAGGAGCTGGTCGCTAAAAAGAAAAACTCCACTTCTGTTATATGGAATTGTTTTGGCTTTTTCCCAAATAATAAAGTGCAAACAAAGGTACTTTGCAAAGTTTGCACAGAGACGGTTTGCACGTCGGATGGCAACACGACAAACTTGTTCAATCTCTTGAAGAGAAAGCACCTAAACAGCCAAACAGCGACGGGACGCCGGCAGCACCGCAGCCAGAGGCAGCAGCTGGACCCAAACAGACAGCGTCAACACCGGCATTCGATAAAGGCCCTCCGTATGAGAAGACAAGCAAGCGGTGGAAAGAGGTCAAAAAAAGATATTTCACCCATCCCTGTGTACAAGTTTGCTTCGTTTGATCTCAATACCTCTAATTTGTTTCCCTGCTTATCTATCTCTGCTCTGTGTGAGGAGAGTCCACAGCTCAGCAGAATAGTTCCTGATTTTAGAGCTACGTGTCCCAGTCTGCTCTCATCGTCACCAGTGGAGCCTAAAAAGTAAGAAGCAGGTGCTGCACAGGGTTTGTTCAGCTTCTGACCTTCAGAGACTCCAGCTGCACCACTTGACATTTCTGAAGAAGTTCCACAAACAGGTAGATGAGCAAGGCCTGCAGAACAGAGGATGGAAAATATGTTTTTGTTCTTGAAATGGTGCCAGCAGATAATGAACTTTTTGCAAACTAAGAGTCCGTTACTTACTTGGACAAAGAAGCCAACGAGGAAGGAGACCAGGAAAGGCACCAGTCCAGCATGGGCTATCGTTACTGGAAGACCTACAGAGTGAAATAACGTAGAACGGTTTCTAAATCTGATTCCCACCAAGTAGACGTGAAGACATGCGATGGACAACAACGCCTGTCCATCACCGTCTCTGCTCGTCTGTCGCTCTCAGACACTCCTCTCTACTCTGGCTCAAGCTTACCGTAAAGTTTAATGGATGGTGCTGATTTCAATATGAGATTTAAGTGACTGAACAAGTATTAACTTGGAAGGGCTCCACCTTTGTGGAACTACACGAAGACCCTGCTGAAAACAAAGCAGTTAAATGTAATGTCCCATGTAATTTCCACCTCTACAAAAATCTCTCCGGTGTTAACTACACTTCATAAACCACCGTTAAATTTGCTCTGCCAATGACAGCCAGGAGATGGACAGAGCTTTAATTATATAAAAAAAAAAGGACATCTAGTCGAAAGAACAAACACAGAAAAAGTTAAAGTTACCACCAACACCATGGAGTTTCAATACATGCTTTGTTCTTACTGTGTTAGCTCATTACTATGTACAGTCTGTGTTCAGTGCAGTTTGAGGTGTTGCTGAACTCAAATCCAGAACTTTATTGTTCCTTGTGGAGGAAGTGATCTCTGCTCGTCCTGAAGTTTCCCCAGATTCCATTCATCCGCTATCGTCAGGTACGACGGGATCAGACTCGTCCACAAAGTCCTCATCTAATTATAAAGTCACTGCAGGTTGATTTTGACTGTTTGGAGTTTGTGCTTTACACACTCTTACCTGCCTTTTTATACCATTTCACTGACTAACAGTTAATAGCAGTGACATTTAAAATAATAAATGCTTCGAACATAAGAAGAAGAAGCGTGGCTGCACGGATGTAAACAGTTAAAGTTTAGAAATACGCTGCTTTTCCAATATTTCATTAGAGAGGAAACGTTCATCAGGCTTGAAAGACACGCTGATGGAAGCACTTATGGAGGTTTATTTTTTTCCATCCAGTCATAAACTGTTTTCAAACCTGAGTGGATGTCATCGGATTTTTGTTCCATAAAAATGTCCCTCAGATTGGCTTTTAAATTGAAATATAATTGTGTTATTCTTTAAATCCACCAAATGGTGACATGTATGATCACAAGGTTCTTGGATATCTTTGGCGATGCACCAAAAAGATGTGAACACTCACCTAAGATCCCAGTTCCCAGGATTGTTGCAATGGTCAAGAAATCTGAGAAGACAAAACAGTAAGAAAGTCATAAACCTTAAGGCCATAAATTCAAGGGTTTGACTTGAATATCCAGACAGAAGTTAACAGCAAAATAAATAACAGATTCAAAACCAAAAATGTGTCAAAACATGTCACATAAACTCTCCAACATTCTTAAAGCAATGTTAACACAATGTTAATTAATCACAAAAGCATATTTTGAAACCAGTTTTAGTATGTTTACATACATATAGGTGCAGAAAGCATTCGGTGAGAGCAGCTGTTCTTGCCGAACCCTAACCCTACACAATCTCTTCATATAAAGCAGGGGTGTCAAACTCGCGGCCCACGGGCCATTTGAGGCTTGCGCAATGATATTTTTCTATTTTTTACTGGTTGTGGGCTACTGAGGATCAGGCTCATGACAGCAACGTGAATTATCAACATTAGTCACTTGAAACGTGATTCGGGAGCGTCACCGAGTGGAGGGAACATAAATCCTGTCACCCAGTGCAAATACTGTTTTTTTTCTTATCTGTGTGAAAAGCTCTCCTCCACCATGAACTTTAATAAGTCAACGGGTCCAAACTTACTGATGAGCATCTTCGAGCCACACTGAGGGCTTAATTGCTTCCTCCCTCAAGCCAAATGTGGCTCAGCTGTTGGTGCCAGGTCTCAAGGAGCAGGTAGGAGACGCCTACGTTCTGAAGAATGTTCATGTTCTGAATTGTTATTGATAAAGATTGAGAAGATTGGACCAGTTGTACTTCTTTTGGAATGCTTGAAACCCTTCTTTTGTGGAGTACTTAATGCAGCCCAGCCTCACCCAGACTGTTGAGTTTGAGAGCCCTGACATGAAGGCTGTAGCTCTACACACCTTCACACCCGTACTTACTCACATGTCCACATGGGTGCAACCTGCATACTCATCATTCTACTTCAGTTTGTTAGCAATGTTCCTGTTCGGGGGCCAATTGTTTAGGAGGAACATTCATATGCAGGGAGATGAGCATTGTCACGAAAACAGATAATCCAGAGAAGACAAAAAAAACCAGCAGAGCTGCGTGATTGATGATCCAAACCCTCAGCAAAACTTGAGATATTCAGAGCAGTGGGTTGTTAGCTTGGAGGTCGTTGTTCCTGTAGTGAAGAAAGCAGCGACACGCAGATCGTAGAAGGAAAGGATGAGGCCGTCTGATGAGCGGCCAATAGCAGCTCACACCAGCATCCCACATCCGGTCAGTCTGCTTCACACCGGGGTTAGCAATTTGATCCATTTTCTCCAAATTTGGTCGAAACTTTTTCTTTTTTAATCCTGGAAGAGAAATTCAGCTTTTCTACTGAGATTTTTTTCAAGATAATACCACACCAATCTTCTCATGTGGGTGGCAGCCAATCTAGCAGCTTCCTAGCGATTGATTTCATTTGCTGCCAAAGAGCCTGCGGCGGTTTTATATCCCCCGTCCATTTCAAATCAAAAAGGTGGCTCGGAAGAAGGCTCAAAGTTCTGAGGTATCCGAGTCCTGAATTCCACAGCAGCGTCAAGACTACTAAAGATATTGATTGACATCATCAATTCACAGGTCACGCCTCTACATAAAGCGGATGCTCGTGTTTGTATAGGGGCACAGATTCAAACGGCAGCAGTCCTGCCATCTGAGCAGAGCTTCACTGTAACCGGTCCTCCTGTTCTGCTTTTTCAATTTACTCACATCTGTAGAGTGAGAGTGCACACATCATCCCCGAGCTCATTCATTCTCACACAGCCAACGTGTTCTACATCATTGCTGTCGCTCTGAAGCCAACATACAGCGAATGACCCCAGCCAACCGCCTCCACCTCGCCTACCTTCACACTTCAGCCGCAAATAGCAACGCACGCTGAGATATCCAACAGTAAAATGAAAGCAGTGCTTAGCATACACAATAGGCAGCCTCAGAACCCTGTCATTACCACCGGGTCAAATGAAACGGTGACGTTACCTAAACTGAGTCCTGCTCGCTGTGCCGCAGTCTGTTATTTCGTGCAGGTATTATTCCAGTAAAGTGTTATTGTGTTGGATTACTCTCATGTTTTCTGATAAACGTGAGGTGCCATTTCCTCAAGCTCATGGGGATCAAATAAAAATGGAAAGATAAAAGCAATATCACAAGAACACTGATTTATACCATCATATACAATTTCACTGACTTAATATAACCACCAAACATATACACAACCATTCTGTATTCAAGGACAACACTGGTCATCTTTCTTCTTGTCAACAAAGCTCTTGAAGTGACCAATCAATCAACAGGGAAGTGATCTTGTAGCCAAAGCCTGATCAAGCTCAATCCTCAGAGACAAATCTCTGGGGTTTTTTTGCCGAAACACATCAGTTCAATGTAAAACGCTTTGTTGAAAATGCTCACTTGCACACAAACTGTGCATTAATCCACAGCTACAAACCAACACCATCACTCTGTTGGTCCTGGTTCTGGCCACCTGATGAGTGTTGGTGCAGCAGTAACTCCTACAACTGTCTCTGGCTTCCATCAGCTACCTTCAGCTGCCACATGCCCCACCATGTTCACCAGCTGGTCCCTGTGTCGGCTTGGATGGTGGACACATCATCCCAACTGATCTCAAGCAAAGCTGGAAGTCACAGTGTCACCTTCAGGACCAACTCATAATGAAGACCTTTTAGAGACGATGTCTGGGACGTAAACATCCAGAAAGCTTTACGTCTCTTTATTAACAGCTCACAGGCATCACCCACTAAAAACATAACGAGGAGATGTCATCCTCTGTGTCATTAAAGGGCAGCGCGATGAGATAGCCGCGGTTATTTCTGTCAGTTGCACTCTGTTGTTCATTTCCTCGTGGTCAGACTCACATACATGATCCTCTCCCAGTGGTCCTAATAACCTGGTTAGACCAACATGTTAACTCACGCTGCACAGCTAACCTGCTCCCACAGTCGGAGATCAAAGTTACTATCCTGATACCAGCACAGCGAACATACAGTCGGCTGTTTGGGTCCAGCCCTCATGTATAGATCAGCACAGTTTGTGACTGCAGTTCAAAACCGCCCAGGAGAAGAGATGCTTATGCTGGTGCTACTGGGATCCTAATAAACAAAACGAAACGCTGCGGTTTATTTGAGGGACAAAAGTTCACCTACAAGCATCATTGTTATAATTAAGTATGATTCAAGCTATTATGTGTTCTGAGTCTGTATTTTTCCATGAAGCCTATGGTTCTTATAATCAATTAAGTTTCAAGTTATTATGTATTCTGAGTTTGTATTTTGTACTGAGCTTATGTCCTTGAAAATAATGTGGCCAGTGAGAACTGGTTTGCACACTTGGAGATAGTGGAAACTCCTCTTTTCTCTTAGATATGATTGTTGCTTTAGCTACACGCCGTACCAACAACATCCACACACGTTGCTTACAAAAAATGTCAAGGACATGGACAGAGCACAGAAGGATGCTTGTCCACGCCATTGGTAACTGGCCAATTAAATCTTATCTATGCTCGGGGCAGGCCCAGCCCAAGAAGATATCTGTAACCTGGAACCGAAAACACTCAGTTCAGCTGGATATGAGATTCCTCTCTGTCCCTCTGAATCCAGCGCTGTAAAACTTTACCTGTGACCTGAATAAACTGTTTAACCTGAGACCTGAACTTTTCTCCGACTATTCCTTGGAGCTGTTTCAACAAAAGAACTGGGTCTAACATCATAAACCTGAGACTTTGTTAGAAACACATTAAAGACACATCCAGAGTTTATTTATGATTTCAAATTCTGTCCACGTGTGATGATCATCTGTTGAACTACAGTAACTTTAAACAGCTTCTCATTGCTGATCGACTACCTGCTGCCATATTTTGGTAACTAATCTATTGATTAGAGAGGTCAGACTGTGTACTGCATCCATAACGTGAGAAATATCCTGGACCAGACTTTTGCTTTACAATAGCTGAGCTCAGGACTTCGCTGCCTAACAAGTGCTTCACCTGCAGCTGATTGTGACTGTGTGTGCAGCAGCTCATCAGTCAGTCGACAGGTACACGGTGTCATGTGGTGTAAAAACTACACACAACACAAACCCTCATTAAAATGCTTCTGCTAATGTTTTACATGTGTTTAATTAAAAGAAAACTTTCCAGCGCTGATAGGCTGCTACTAGCGATGTGCAACCAATCAGATAGCTGTGGGGGGGACGTGGCTCCAGACCACTGAGCGGTGACAACAGATAGCGAGATATCGAAGCCAGCATGTTCTAAAGTGCTTTTATTTTGTCTGACATCAGTTTAAAAAAAATAACAATAATTAGAAAAATGCAGGATATTGGGTCTGATAATCGTCCAGGCTGATTCTCAGTCGACCAACAAGTCAAAGACGTGCATGTGTGCTCTACCTCAGAAACAGCAGCCGCTTGAAAAGAAATAAATAAACAAATTCTACTTTAATGCAAACGCTTTCATATGTAAACGACAAATCTGCATAAGGTCCACCGGTGCACACTGGAAGGAAGCCGTGGAACCTTCTCGTGTTCTGATAATAAACACCATCAAGCAGCTCCTGGCAGCTGATGGTCGTATTGACGAGGCGGGTCACTTCTGTGCCGCATTCAAATCCATCACTTGCACTCTAAGGACCTCCCATCATCACTTGAAATAAGCTGTCATTTCAAATCAGCCTGATCGTTTTTCACGATTCTCTTATCAGCTCTCTTCTCCTCATGGAGAGACGGCTGAGGGACATATGGCGCCAGTAATCAGACATGTCATCGTGATCTCTCTCATATTGTCTGTTTTCTCACAGCTGCCGGGGCATGTAATAAAATGACTCAATAACTCGTGTTAGACAGAAATGGGATTATAACAGTGACAGGGGAACAAGGACGACGTGGACATAACAGACACAAACGGCATTTTGATTCGATCCCTCGGCCATCTGACCAGTTGGTCTTTAGGCGTGCTGCAGTCAGACGCTTGTTAATATTAGTTGACTACATACCAGCTTTCTCTCTCAAAGAAACACCGTTTTCATGCACAAAGTAACTCAATGTTCCTGCCACACTCCTCAACACTTCTCAACTTTCTGCACAGGTTGCTCCAGATTCAGCCTCTTCTGAGTCACGTTGGTGTGAAACTTGAGTGACTCATCGATGCGACCAAAGAAAAATCTAAATTACAGCCTAAGAAAGAGCGAAGCAGCGGTGGCCCCGGAAGTCTTAATAAGCTGTAATAAGAGAGTCCGACTTGGCCCGGGACTTGGACATGAACCTCAGCGCTGAAATTTGAGGACTTTGGACTTAACACGACCTTAAAGATCACCTCCAGACATTTTGGAGGACATACAGCATAATGATAGGCTGCTTTGAATAGAAATGAGAATTTCTTAAAAATGACATTCACAAGAATTTCTTAAAATGACATTTACCCTCCTCACTCCATGAAAAAAAATCCATAAATATGTAAAAGGTGTTCATTTAAAAAGTTGAACTACTTCATCTGCTCGCTTTGTGCCGTCGTTTCAGATTCATCACAAACTGAAATGTTCTCAAAAACACAATTTTTGATAACGACGAGAGTCTGTAACCAATTAGGTCCCCTCGTGCCAATTAACGTCATTTTGTAATGTTGCCAAAACGTTAATATGAGCGGCGTCTAGATGGACGTGCATGTGGAACATCAGCGGCAACTTACTCACTCATAATTATTAATCATCCCCGACACACATCGTCAGTGGATCAGAGCTGTCGGGACACTTTCATTCTACTGTAGGAGAAGTAAATCGGTTTATTCTGCAAGGTCAATAACGTTCTTTTCTTCCCTGTCAAGGTTATTATTACCTGCATCTCTCAGATAAGAAGCGACTGTTTGCAGCAGCGACAGCCCTGTGTGCCTCCATGCATTTACATCTCACAAGATCTGTAATAACTTCAGCAAACAGCAACAGGTAGAACCGACTGAAACCCGCTTCATGAACCATATGTTCGGTTATTGTATTTAGATAAACCATAATTAAGCACGGATGGGATTTTCAGAGTTTAGAAAATCACAAACTCATCTAATAGAAAGATTCTGTCACCAACAAAGCTGGCGTATTTGTGGAGATGTGTTTGATTTATTTGGGCTGCGTTGTGCTGCGAGACTTCATGCTCCACTAAGAACATCCTTCTCGCCGCTGCCTCTCTCCTCCCAGGCTATTTAAAGAATAAATTCACTCAATTTACAACCAACATTACTATTTTCTCGCTAATCTCTGGTGGTTTCCATCCACCCAGATAGTTTTTGTGCATCTGATGATGAATGGAGTTTAATTTTTAATGCTACATTTCTACAGAATCTCATCTCGCTGGCAGCAGGAAGACGCCTGCGTCTAACAAAACACAGTTTTAAGTGGGGATTTAAGATGTGGTAGCTCAACAATAACTCCTTAAAGCATCAAATACAGTAATTAGATGGGCATGTCTTTGTTACGTGCACAGAAAAGCACAGGTGCTCCTAAAACCATTAAAGATTTCTGTGATCGTTCGTGTCCCAGTAGCAGCCCAACAGTGAGCCAGTATGCATCAGGACTCTGAAACACTGAATTCAGGCATTGTTAATTTTCTTATTGACCTCTGTGCTTTTGCTTCTTCAAGACCTGCAGCATGCAAAACTATCTTGATAAACATCTTTGCCTGCTGTTAGTCACGACACAGCTTTACCAGACCAAGTGGAGAGGGAGGACTTTGCTTAAAGACACACGAATAGCTGTTGAGATAACGAGAGTCATCCACTTAATTATTTCTTGTCCTAAAAGTCTCTGACACCTCGGGGGCTGAAACTACCACTTCACCAACCTCACAGCTGAATATGATTGATTAAATAATAATACAAACTGCTGAGTATTTCTGCATGTTCTTTGGGTGGTTTGGGAGTTTGAGTCTCATATTCACTGCATCAGTAGAATCTGCTCAACAAAGAGGTTTGAGCAAAGCCAAAGAAACTACAGACACAAGAGTCAACAGAGGTCAAGAAAAACCATGGAGTAGCTCATTGAGTTTTTAATTCTTTCTCCTTCAACAACACTATAATCTGTGAATAATGACAATATTTCACACACTGTTAGAACCCTGGACCGTATATCAAGATGGAAGACATGACAGATCCTCACAAGTGAAGCCAAACTTTTCTGATTGCTCCCTGGCGGCTGGTCATAAACCGGCACTCCCATACTAGTGGATGGGACTCAGGAAGAACTGTAGTAACTGTATAAATTAACAATGTAGGACAGGTAAGAGCGCTTCAGATCAAAGCAGACTGAGCTACTCTTGACATTTCTGTTGTCTTCACATGTTTGTGATTCACCTGGTGAAAAGTAAAGGTGAGATGTCTCCATTCCTGCTATTGGTGAGACATGTACAGGCCATGTACTGGTTTCTAGAGACCAGTATAAATGGGCCTTTGGTTTACACGTAAACGAAGCTACAAGTCACCAAAAACGATCACATCTGAAAACTCCAAAGTGAAGATCTGGAAAAACTCCGTCTTTAGTTTGCATGTAGACGGGAGCAGACGCCACCGTCATCATCGGCGTCATACGTGTGCGACCCATGTCATGACCCTCGTGCCACTATCATTGACGTAACAGGAAGTAATTCCTGCCATCTGTTGTTGTTGTGTTTTCTCCAGGATACTGATTGGCTAGCATGGCTTTATGCTTCTCGTTACACTGCCCCC
Organism: Stegastes partitus; assembly: GCF_000690725.1. Lineage (NCBI taxonomy): Eukaryota > Metazoa > Chordata > Actinopteri > Pomacentridae > Stegastes > Stegastes partitus. Next base: position 73,638 of record NW_007579909.1, read on the forward strand.
TATAGGTCTGGCAGCTCATAGCAGCTCTTTGTTGGTGTAAACGAGGATTTTTTTTTTAAAAAAACCATCTGGTTTGAACGATGTTATTTTTGAAAACGTAGACCAGTTGTTGTAAAAACCCGGCTTCACATGTGTGCTGGCAGAAGCTCATTAAGCGTCACAGAAGACTCTGTCATGGTGGTTCTGTAGAAGCTAAACCGCTCTGCTCAGTACAGTACTAGATAAAGCTAATCTAAAACGTCATGAAACAACCAAGTACACACTACACAGGAAAGGACAAGAGGCCGATGGAGAGGGAGGACACAGGTCAGTGTGTCCACTGTTTGCATGGCGCCCACATCTGCAGCACACAGAGTTAATGGGCTCCTGTGGAATACTGTCCCACTCTTCCTGAAGGACTTGGTGGATGTTGACAGGATAACGTTGTCTGGAGCATCCATCAGGAGCACCACGTGGCCGATTGTCTGGTTTTAACTCAGAAAACAAGGCCATATGGCACCAGAGCAGGAGCAGTGCACCGCTGACCGCTGACCACGTCTTAAACCTCACAGCTGTTCACTATTCACAGTGGGAGGAAGAGCTGACATGTCATCCATCTGTACATATAAACCACCTGCTAGTCAGCCACAGCTAAACTTTACCTACAGAGCACATCTGTTTGTTAAAGAATATTTTAAAAGTTCTTGCTTGTCATTTTACAAACACTCAGATAAAGGAGGAAAATAACAGCAGTTATTTCAACAGCACAACATTTAAGATATTTGTGTAATTTCACCTTGATGTGTGAAATACTAAATCTATCTTAAAAATACCCGTCAACACACTTCTGACATATTTTTTTGCACATTGAAAGTTGAGGCGATGTTTGAACAACAGTATCTGAGAAACTAATGAAAACAGAAGCCGGAGATTTTCACCGTTACTTCCCATCATGCATTGGTTAGAATCTGCAATACTGGCCAAATAGTTTAAACAGTCTCTGGTTCTGGGTGAGTTGAAATAAGAAAAAAAAGTTCAATTTCTGAGCACACATGAACAAAAACTTGCAGATGCACCAGATATTCACAACCAACATCTGGTTCACGTGCACATCAGCTTGTCTGAGAACATTTAAAAACAATCCCAGCATGCTTGTGGTTTTGCAAACATCAGGATAAAGCAGGAACTTCAGATCACATCACACATGAGGCTGTAGAGTTTGAGTGAAGCCCAACCTGCTGCATCAAACACTGAACAGCAACATGTTGAACATAAGATCAGGCGGGATGTTGTTTTAAACGCAGTCTGAGCTATTTGACTGATTTATTTATTTCTCTACTGGAAATCACGTCCTGTCCACGTCTGTTCTCGCGAGCCTTACCTCCCCCCCTCACCTCCCCCCC
>NW_007579909.1:76224-79031 GCF_000690725.1 Stegastes partitus
GACCAACTTATTGCATCTCAATTTTCTTTATGCATATAAAAAATAAATCAATCTAACATTCTAAGTCGGGGCTTCAGCCTGATTGTTTGCATTTTGCAACCAGTTCTCAGAGTTTGACAAACAGCCACAGGCCAGCAGTCAAGTCAGGGCAAACTAGCCCTGCAGTGCTGTCAGAGCTTTGTTTGCACAGCGCCGTATGCTATCAGCTAGCACTGTACTGGTAACACTCACTAAAGTGGGCATTGATGAAAGATAATATCGAGTCTGAGTTCGCCTCATGCTTATCTGGAAATGCTGCACTCAGAGACAATAAACCACGAGATGATGTGAGAACGCGGTGGAGACAGGTGAGACGGAAAGAGCAGCCGAACACAGTAAATATGTCTGAACCAGAGCGCTAAGTGGAGTTTCCCGCGCAGATAGAATAAAAGAGAAGAAGCAGACACACTTTACACGGCGTTGTTGGAAGCACAAACTTTGCAACAGCTTCAACAGTTTTTACAGACAAAACTTTAGAATGAATCAGCAGCACGCGGGCCGAGCTGCACGGCGCCGCCTGCAAAGTAAATCCTGTTTCCATGAGCTCTGGGTGTCAGGGGAGCGAGTGAGAGAGCTGAGCTGTGTGTCCGTGACCGATTAACCTTCGAGGGATCCCAGAAGCAAAAATTTGGAGTCGGACCTCTCCTGACCCGCGCTGTGCACATGTGGCAGTTTAATCATTCCTCCAGGCTGCCGTTCAACCGTCAGAAACACACAACATCTCCTCACGTCGCAAATGTGAACAATTCTAAATAACGAGCTGCACATCTGAGCTGTTGTCCGACAAAAAACACTTTTTCTGTTACGTTCCACTGTTTTCTCCCATTTTATTCACTGAACGATTGAATATTGAACAGCTGTTGTTTTTTAAATAGCCCTAAAGTGCTTTCGTATTTAAAGAATAATATTCTGGGTGCTGGTAAAGGCACATACTCAGGCATTGGGGCAACCGATGCAAAAAAAAAAAAAAAGCTCGTCCGCGGCTATGGCTGGTTTGTTTTGCCTTTTAATTAAGTCTTGTCTCTTGTAATGTTAGAAAAACATGCAGGCTGTAGTCGCTGCTAACATCACCGTGCCAAAGGGCGCGATGGAAATGTTCTGGTGCCCCTAAATACAAAAATACATCAATGCAACCAGAATAAAAAACAAAAATAAAACACAGTTTGGAGGGCTGCTCAGTGTTATTTTAATAAAGTAGAACTACACAATGGAGGTCTGGGAAACAAGGTAAGAACTCTCTTTCTCGTAGCTTAATCAACTGGACCTGCTTGAGTTCCTTGAAGACGTTCCACCTCTCATCCAAGAGGCTTCATCAGCTCTGACTGACTAGTTGGGAGTTCCAGATACTGATGTCCTTAAGGATCCATTAACACCTGAGTGTCGGTACAACTAGTCAGTCAGACCTGATGAAGCCTCTTGGATGAGAGGTGGAACGTCTTCAAGGAACTCAGGTCCAGCTGCTACGATTAAACTACGAGAAGAACCCTGACCTGGAGGACTGAGAATCTTCACAGACGAGGTAAAAACTCATGTACTACATGTACAGGCTGTCAAACTGTCCTCTGTCAGCAGGTCTAACTCGGTCTACCTGCAACTGCATTGCATAGAAACTCAATCTAAATAGTTGAAGACGACCATAGTTGACGTTTGTCTAAAAGCAATGGTTTCCGAGGACTGGCTGATGGGTGTGAGGCTTATTGCAAACACAACTCAGAATACCTGCATGGATTATACTAGACACAGGGACTGGTAACATGAAGCTAGGTCTGAAACAGGGATCTCTAGCTCTGGTCCTCGTGAGCTACTGTCCTGCAGGATCTCCAACAGCTTGTTGTCCAGTTCTACACAAGTCTGTGAGTCAGGTGTGTGGCAGTACGGAAACGCATAAAACCTGCAGGACAGTAGCTCAGGAGGACTGGATTGGAGATCCCTGGTCTAAGGACTGACTGTCAAGCTTTATTCAAGGCAGAAGTAGGTGTTTCCCTTCCCTCCAGTGGCCGCCATCTCTATGATCAGACATGCAGTGTTCGGCTTCTTCTAGGCACAGTGAAGGTTAAAAGTACAAAAACTTTATACTTCCTGCATGTTTGGTTTGTTTTCACCAATCAGGTAACCCGGATGCTCAGAAACGCTGGAGGTCTGCAGCTCGATCAGATCATCACGCTGCACGCATTACATGTGATGTGTGAGAAAAGCAGCTCGTTTCCTGTTCATCTCCTTATTCAAGTATAAAAACAGAGTGAAGAGCTGCCAGGTGTGATTTATCGACAGAAGTTCAAAGAAAGAGGAGAGGCAGAACCTTTTTCTCTTTTTGTTGCAGCAAACAGTCGTTCCTGGTTTCCTGTTACGGTTCTGGACCGTTTTTGTAGCTCAGTAACACGATTCATTTCCAACCAGCTCCCCAACACGGCCCAGAACCACCTGATCTCTGAAACTACAGTATGACACCAAATATACAGGCAGGGTAAAGGTCAGGGTCGTAATAATGGAATATGTAGCTAGTGGCATAAATAAATGTCCTCTTACCTCCTCAAACTCTAAAATACTGACAACAAGTGTGACCTGTCTGAGACTGGAGGCAACCATTGCACATGCTCACTCTTCTTCCTCCTCCTCTTCTTCTTCTTCTTCTTCTTCTTCTTCTTCTTCTTCTTCTTCTTCTTTGTTGGTGTTTCATGGCTGCTTGCATTACTGCCAACCACAGGACATCAGAGGTATCTCAGTGCTAAACCATGTAGCGTGAGGGGAGACACAACAGTTGAAAATAA
>NW_007579910.1:0-17176 GCF_000690725.1 Stegastes partitus
GTTGGGTTTAGGACTTGGTGCTGATTGCTTTGTGTCGTCTCCACATGCTATAGATATTTATTTATTTCCATGTTTACAGCCTCTACAGACGTTTTCCCTCTACTCTGTACATCAGCTGCAGAAGGATGTTTCACCATGCTGAATGTAGTTTCCAACAACTTGCTCCTCTCTGTGCTGTTTTTCTTGGCAATGCTGCATTTTATTTTATTTGTCGGTCCGTCAGGTCGGGAGTGGGAGATGAGGGTGCAGGCGTACGAGGACGAAGATGAGGATGATGAGCCGAGCCTGTGGACCAGAGTCCGAAGCCTCCTGCTGACCCTCAGCCTGCAGCTTTACCACCGAATGATGAAGGTCAGAGAGCAGCTGCAGAACGCCGTCAGGACACTGGGAGGCGCTGCCGACAAGGTGAGGAAAACCAGCTTCATCCTTCAACTGGGGGCTTCTTAACTTGACAGAACAGGTGGAGATTTGTTCAGAGGAAACATGAGGAGCTTCCACAGCAGAAAACCTGAAAGTATGTCATAATGAAAGGCAGAAACATGTCGGCCATGTTCGTGACTCCAGACCGACTCCAAACTTGACTGATTTTAATTCACACCTCAAGCTTTTATTTCAACACACGTTCATTCTCTGTGATACTGAGGGAAACTGAAAAACATGAACTTTCTCAGGCAGGTTCTGCAGGTATAAGGAGCGACTGCTGTTCTCTGGCTTCCAGATGTTGCCCACATCAAATTCAAAACCCTGACACTTGCTTACTAAACAATGACGAGAACAGCTCCCTCCTACCTGAACTCTCTCATTCAGATCTACACTCTCTCCCGCTCACTACGCTCCACCAACAAAAGCCGTCTGATACAACCACCACAACAGGGCCCGAGGTCGATAGCTAGACTCTTCTCCTCTGTGGTTCCACAGCAGTCAGTTGATGAAGGTTTTAAAGAACTTTTACAGAAATGTGAGAAGCAGTTAGTGACAAACGTCTCAGTCTGAGCTCAGGATATTTTTATTGATTATCAGATGTTATTTAAAGCAGAATCATTTTTATTTTCAGTCACGCTCAGCTTCGGTTCCTCAGGATTCGTCGAACACAAACGTGCTTTTCAGAAGCTGAGATCTGATCAGTGTTTGTCTCTGTCATGCTTCAGCTGCTCCTGGAAACAAACCGTTATTTCGCTGATAAAATCTGATGTGCAGCAGAAACAGCTGCTCCCAGAGGACTGGGCCGGTCCTTCCAGCTCTGTGAGGACCACAGCAGCTTCAGATTTCAGGAAATGAGCACATTTGTCTGGTTCTCAGAGCTTCAAACTGCAGTTTGAGGGCTCAGACATGGGTGTAGAGTTCAGGTTTGAACCCAGTTTGGGTCCAGGGTTGAGGTTGGATGAGTAACTCTTTAAAAACTGTTTAAAAATCTTCCAGAACTTGATAAGAGGCCTGGGAATACATTCAGATGGTTCTAAAACTAATCTTACACCGTAGCAGGACCAAAAATGATCTAATTTCCTAAAACGACTCATAATGTTAAGCTTGATCAAAATATTGTAAAACTATGCAACTGACTTTCCCCAAAATGCCCAAAAAGTTTCAGAAAAACTCTTCAAACTTTGCAAAAAATAAGTCCAAACACTGCACAGAAAATACCCTAAAATCTGTCCATGAACTGCAAAAAGGGCTCAAAAATAGTGAAGCTAACAAATATAATTCACTAAACTGATCAAAAGGCTATAAAACAAACTGTCCAATGAAAACAGCAAACCTTCCAAAATTTCCCAAACACCAAAAGTCCCAGACACCAAAAGTGCAAACAAATATGCATGAAGCGTTTAAAGCTTGTGTTAAATTTGTACTAAAACTAAACACAAACTGTCCATTTAAAACAATCTGAAACATTTTGTTCATGTCAGGGAGGATCCTCAGAGATAAATAAACACGTGTTTACAGCTACGTGACCAAACACACAAGTGTCTGATCACAATCAGAGGAGCCGATCAGACCGATTGATCGACCACAGATTGATTAAACAGCTGCTCAATACTGTGTGAGGAGTTTCAAAAGAAGTCAAATGATGTTATAGACACATAAAAACCTGTAAACAGAAGTTGACCAACAGCAGCGTGTCGGACGTGTGTCTGTGCAGGAAAGGCAGCTTCATTAAACCAAAGTGATGTTTCCTGCCGTTTATCTGAAGTCGGCTACGTGCTGCTTGAAGCATCGCAGCTGATGCAGCGATAAGAGGCTGTTCAGACTCTCAGCAGTCTGTGGATCTCATGATAAAAAGCTTCATGAGTCGCTTCAGAGGAAACACAGCAGCTGAACAGTCAAAGTCAGACGTCATCATTAAACCTCTCCAGCTGATTACTGACATTAACAACATGGCGCTTGTTTTTTTTGTATTTCACATTTACTGAAATTCTGTCTTTAATATGCATACAAAGTATTATCTCAATAAATATGCACCAATTTCCAATTTGTTAATTTCTAGAACATAAATCTGAATGTTGGATAAAATCACCTAAAAGTCTTTCAATGTGTTGACATTATCAGCCAATGTTTTCACAGAGAAGATTGCTCTAGAAATCAGAAAATCCTGTCAAGAAAAAAGGGGAAAAAATGTTCTTCAGGGTTTTAGAATTTTACAAAACATTTTCTTCAATGTTTTTAGGAATAAAATGTTGCATAAATAAGTCTGTGAATGATTTATGAACAAACTTCTCTGTAAAGAGAGAAAAAAAAAGTACAAAAATGTCCAAAAACATGTTAAACTCAAAGTCTGGAAAGTCTTAAAAAAATGTGCGGAACTGAATAAAATGTCAGAAAAATCCCCACAAATATGAATAACATATCAAAAATAGTGAAACAGTTCCTGAAATTCCAGTAATGTCTCAAAAAATTTAAAATAAATTTAAAAAGTATTTATTTCAACGGATATATACAAAAAAAAATTTACTAAATGTTCAAAGACATCAATAAAATGTCCCCCCCAAAAAGTAAAAGCTGCTGAAATGTAGATTTCTGCATCAGAGTGGGAAGAAAAATTCATTGTGAGAAAGAAAACATTTTGTAAAATTCTAAAATGCTATTTCACAGACATTAAACTGCTGCAGTTTTACTGGTCAGGCTATGATGCATCCCATAATGTTGATGCTCAAAGTTGGTTGTGAAGAGAATGAACATTTACTTTAGATTGTGTTCAGTGCAGGAATTAAAACCCTGATCATTTGTGCAGCATCGTTTCCTGCCCTGAAGAAAAGACGAGTGTTGGAAACTGGTTTGGTTGCAGTTCTTAGCTGATGTGTTGTTCTGCCCTGTCTGCTGCACAGATGACGTTATAAGGCTCAGAAAGTAAAATCTGGACCCTCCTCTGTGCACTTCAGGAGCCTGTAACTCTGAAAATATTCATAGAATGACGGTAAAACATAGCATGGCTTCATTAAGTTACTGCAGATCAACAATCAGCTGATTCTGAGCAGGTCATGGAGGAGTTTTGTTTAGATCTAGTTGGTTTATACAGAATCGAGTTCTGCTCTGACTTGTCTGCAGGGGGTTTTTGGATTTGATCCGGTTCTCTGTTCAGGACTGTTTGTTTTGCAGAGTTGTTTTGTCGCTCGGCGCCGTCGAGGATATTTCAGGTCACAGTGTGAAAACAGCTGATCATCACGTTTACAGTGAAACCAGGTCACTGCATTTATTCACTAATGAGACCTCATTACTGTCTGTGTGTGTGCTGGAGGTCAGAGGTCACAGTCTTCTGTTTCTGTCTGACCCAAATATCGGAGGAAACATCAGATTCTTTCCCAGGATGGTCTGAGCGGCACTTTAAATGGTACTAGAACTCACGGTCCGAGCTTCATCTGTTGTTAAACTTCCACATGAAGACAACATGGAAGCAGCTTGTAACTTTGCACATATGTTGACATCTTGTAGAGCCCTATGAACCAGATGTTGTTTCCTACCAGTGAGTCCACGTCAACATTTGGTCAAAGTTTCTAAAAACCTTGTCTTGTCAAACTTTCTACACATCAAATTCCACTGATGTTAGAGCTTCAAAAGTTGGTGAAGTCACGACCAAAGACTTTATTTTTAGTAGGAAATATAGATACATCCATATACAGTATATATATATATATACTTACAGGACCTTTCTGGGCCCATAATCCCATCCTGGTTTGAATAATTTTGACCTTTTTCCATTTTTAAGGTTCAATAATTAAAGAGAGTTTCATTTCTGCGGATACTGAAACCTAAAAATGGCTTCTCAGGTTTTTTGTATTTGAGGGTGAAAACGTCTGAAAACATAACGTTTTGAAAATTTGTCAGTTTTAAATCCAAAATGATGAGTCAGTGAACTGCAAACGGAATCTGAGACGGTGCAGAAACGTGTTTCCTGAGTTCTGTCTGAACTGACCTGGACCGACCGGGCTGCTTATAAAGCTGATGAAGCAGAACTGTTGTTTGTTCTCACGTGTCCCTGTGGTCGGCTGGGAAACTCTGCAGGCTGCCAGCTGGATCCAGGTTCTAATGAGCAGAACAACAGAGACTCTATGTTGGTGTCAGACAGTCTGAAGGAGGCGAAGCTCTGAGTTGTGGCCGTTCTGCTGTTACCGTTACATATTTGAACCCGGTCCAGTTGCTGATTCTGACTCCTACCTGCAGGTGGGTCTGGGTCGAGTCCTGGATGTGGTCGATGAGCTGCTCCGGTCCCTGCAGAACCTCCTGGTGGTCCTGCTGTACCAGGTGGAGGGTCTGAGAGAGGCCTCGATCAACAGGGTCAGAAGTCAGGTGGCCACGTTAGCCGAGCTGAGTCTGGTCCGTCAGGTCCGAGACCTGCCGGTTCAGATCCCACAACTGATCCGAGAGATGCAAGAACTGTCCAAGATCCTCCTGCAGCTGGTGATCAACGGCACACCGCTCTACAACGTGGTGAGTCCAGAGACGCACCTGAGACACACCTGAAATACACCTGAAGTTTACCTGAAGACATGCCTGAGACACACCTGGAGACACACCTGACAAGTGTTTGTGCATCACTCGTGTGGTGTGTTGTGCTGCGTTGTTTAGTGTAGTGTTGGTGTCCTCCTGACTCTGTGTTGTGTTTCAGCTGCAGCAGTCGTCTCCTCAGGAGGTCGAGGACTTCCTGAACCAAGAAGACTTCGTGTCCGAAAGCTCGTCTCGCCGCAGTTCAGTCAACAGTCTGTTCCTGAAGGCCATGGACGGACGTCCTCGCCGACGCCGCAGTCTGTTTTCTCGGGTCTCCCGAGGTTCTGGAGGCCTGCAGAGTCCTGATCCACCCAATGGAACCCGCTCCAGCCTGAAGGACGGCGCTGAGATGGAGAGCCTGCAGCTCCCTACCGAAGTTGTCACCCAGCGACGGCCGTCTGCCACTGAGCTGCTGCTCACGCCGCTCAAACAGTTCGTCTCCCAGAGCCAGAAGGCCTTCGAGTACCTGAGCCCCAACGCCGAGGACACCGCTGCCAACGACGACTCCTAAACGCCATCCTGAGGTGTGTCCCTGCTCTGACCCCCAACTATTCACAACCTCTGGCCCCGCCTTCCGACCCATCACAGTGTCCCAGTTCGGCCCCTCATAATCAGATTCTGCCTCGGCTACTGCTGACTTGTTCGTTCGTGTTCAGCCACAGAGCCGTTGTCAAATTATCGACATGTCACCAACGCTGGAATTCTGCTTCTCCAAAGAGGCATGCCAAAGCAGAGAGGGGGGATTATGGGTAACTGCAGGCTCACTCAGAGAGTTAATTCAACAGAAAACAAAAGAATCGATTGTTACTAAGACAAACATCTTTGTGCTCTCCACCAATGAAACGATGAGAATCATCCACATTAAATAAACAGACGATAACTAACTTGAAACAGGAAACTCTGATTTCAGCTTAATTCTACAGACACCGCAACAGAAAACAGAGATTCTTCAAATGCTTTGCATTAGACATTTCAATGAATTTTTTAACTAGACAAAGATCAACACATTTTATGTTTCTGTCATCGACCTGTTCGTACAGCACCAGCGTCACCTGAACACATCAGATCATCTGTAATAATTACAGACACCACCTGTGATCTTAATCCTGTGTGACTCAGCAGTGTCCACAGGTAATATGTTCTTAATCTGTAAATTGTTAACTAAATTGAAAGTAAGTTTACAATCAGCCCAGAAGCTACACTCGACTTGTACATGAGCTCTGGTTGGAGGTCATTAACTTCCACAGAAGTCTTTGTGCCCGTTGTGACCGAAACTGAACTGAAGTATAACAGTGGTCGATGCAAGATGCCTACTTATTGGAGAAGTACAATTCCAGCTTGAGAGATGAGAAAATTAACTGATTTAAGGTTTAATTTATTTTTTCTGCATCAGGAAACAAATTCATCCCACAAAAATCCAAACCTGAATTCTTTCCAGTGTAACTGATAAATGTTTAAAGGTGTAAATGTGCAGTAATGGTAAATTTACTTTAAACTTCAGCAAAGAATGCATCTCAGTAGACATCAGAGTCAGTTTTCAGAGCCTTTAATTTGTCATGAAGTCCATGAGACCCTCTGAAAGCTCTTTTTGGGGGTCCAAGTGCTGTTAAAAGGAACTTTTAAACTGATAAAATCTGTGTTTTCCTGAAATGTTGTTCTGTTTCAGTTCTGTATTGTCATGTAGTGATGAAGGATTTCTGTTCAGAGATGTGTTGAATGGTTTATTAGCAGGTTTTCTGTTGGTTGAAGGAACGTTCTTTATGATTCAATTAAAGACTAAAATCAGAGACAAAATCAAATGTAATCCACACGTGAGTTTGAACGTCGGAACAGCTTGAAACAGAAAAGTGATTCTCAGCAGAAGCTCATTTATTCTCTTTTTACATTTCCTCTACTTTTTGTATAATCCATCCTGTACCTAAAACCCTTCATGTAACAGCGACGTGTCAAAATAAAGCTTCTTCAAGCATCAGGATTCAAAACAGACTCAGATTCACTTTGTTCAATCAGGTTTTAATTAGTGAAAAACTAAAAGATCAAACATCCACAAACAATAAATAGTGATTTATTTACAACTGAGCAGAGTTTCTGCAGGTCTAAAGGACGTTTCCTGAAAATTATTTACAATTTGTACCTTAAAGAAGAAACTCTTAAAACAATCATGTTAAACTGGTTCATTCTCTTTCTGCCTTTTATCAGTTTCCAGGTTGTGTTAGTGACTGTTGCCATGACAACAATAACGGTAGTAAACATAGTAAATGGTTTTCTTCATGTTCAAGGTAAAACTGGCATTCCATTTGTGTTGTGTTCAATGTGACCTGCAGAAACTCTGGAATATTTTAGTTTAAAACATTTTTAATACAAAACCCAAACCATGATCATACATGAAGATCTGCACAAAGAAACGTAACCTCCGTTTAAAAAAATAATAATAATTTTAACAGCAGCTTTAACAGTCTTCAGTAAAGACCAGTGATTTACTGGGTGAACGTCTTAATGACTCCATAAGACGTGTGCAGGCCTGCTAGCGCCTCCTACAGGCTGCAGGGTTTATTAAACTCTGGATGGTTCATCCTCTGAGGAGCAGCATGTTTGTTTAAGACAGTTTTTGAAAAATTTGGACATTTTTTTAAATTAATCATGTTCACTGTAGGCTGCCTTCAAAAAGGTCCATGTTTACCTGAAGAGTCCACAGGAACCAAAAACAGGTTTTAGATATATTTTTTACTTCTACTAAGTATTATTTTGCCCATTTAAACTAGCAGCACAAAGCTCTGAACCACATCTAAACCTAGAGAATATTTGAGGCGCCAGCTATAAAAATTAGGGCTACTACTAATAAATTAGTCACCAATTATTTATTTTTTTATAAAAACAGTCTAAATTCTGTAATTGCAGCTTCTTAAATCTAAAATTTTTCTGGTCTCTTTCTTCCTCTATGACAGTAAACTAAATGTGTTTGGGCAAAACAACACATCTGAGGAAACACTGATCCACATTTTTTATTATTTTTTACCTTTCAGAGACCAAACAGCCGATAGAATCATCCAAAAAAGAATAGTTTGCTCCAGTCGCACTCATGAGTTTACTGCAGTTCATACTCAGGGGAGCACGAATGTGTCAAGCTCATTTTATTTCTGTCAAACTTCTCATTGGTGCTAAAATAACAAGAAAATTCTAGTGGAGCAGTCAGCAGGGTTCATCCTCTGAGGAGCATGATCTGCTCTTCATGTCACTTTCTGATGGGTGTCAAGACATTTGTTGTCTCGGTGCTTCTTGGCTTAAATCTGTCCAATCACCCGCCTCTCTGAAACCAAACTCGACTTTCTTTGACCTCCTTCACGTCGGCTCTCCACCTGCTCGGTCCGTCTCTGGCCTTCGCTGTCAGACTGAAGCCTCCACCTCATCAGAATCGGTAAAATCAACCTATTGGCGGCGCCTCTACTCGGCCCGTTTCTTCCCGAACACAGCCGACACACTCCTGACAATGCTGCGGACGCTGGCTGAGGTCTTTCTGAGTGCCCGGCGCTCCCGGACCAGGTCGACTAGCCGGTGGAACACCAGCAGGACTCCGTGGTATGTTTCAGCGGCTGACACCTCGAAGAAGCCACAGCGCTGCGACAGAGCGAGCAACCGGCCCTCCTCGCTGGACACGTTGCGGTGACGCTGCAAGTCGCGCTTGTTGGCCACGATGACGACGGGGACGGAGGACGGCTTCCTGCTGCGGCGGATCTGCTGCAGCTGCTGCAGCGCCACGTCAAAGCTGCTGCGGTTGCAGATGTCGTAGACCAGGATCATCCCGTCGGCCCACTGCAGCTGTTTGTCGCTGATGCAGCAGCTTTTCTCTCCGACCTGCAGATGAACAGACGCCGGAAAGATCAACACCTGGATCTTGTCTCGTCACATCAATGAAAAGGTCAGAAAGTCTCAGTAATGAATGTACAAATTTCAATTTAATTCAAATCAGTGGTCGTGGGTAAAGCCAAGACCAGGATGAAGATGAAGGATTAAGGACTATCAGAGCTGCCTGACTAAACATCTAAAATGTTCAATAAAACTTGGTATCTTCAGTTTGTAGGTTTCTGCTCAGAAGGTTTTGTTTCCTGTAGTGAATAAAACAAACACACAGATGGAGGAAGGACAAAGCAGGTTTATACCTGCAGTCAACATCCAGTGAGTCAGACTAGATAAGTGATGTCACTTCCTCCTTTGTGTAGCGATGCTGTTCCATGTAGCCACTGTTCTGTTTCTTCAGAACTCAGAGATCAGGAATAAATTCAATAAAACCAAGCTTACTTTTTGTAGATTCATATAATTGATTGTGTTAATGTGAATACATTGTGTTATACTGAGTGCAGGACCTTGAGTCAAGTCCAGCTCATATCATGACAGACTCTGATATCTGTAGATATCATATTGTTGTTCAAAAAACTGATGTTAAACGAAATCTGTGATTTACATCCTGAACAGCAACATCGCCTGAAGCGCTGAGGATCTACTGTGTGTGTGTGTGTGTGTGTTAGTCAGGTGTGAACCTACCTGTGTGAACTGAGAGTCCCAGATGTTGATGCAGATTTCCTGACCATCAATTGTTTCGACTCGACTGTAAACAGACTCTGAAAGAACAAAAAAATACTTGAGTTCAGCTGATTAATTTTATGACTGCAACACTAATAATAATAATGACAATAATCTAGTATATACAAAAATAAAGTTTTGACTTGAAAAACACATAATTTAGAAGAAGTTTCTGTAAGTAGTTAAATATCTTCAGTATGTGAAAACACAGAAACGTTTCAGAGGGTTCATGTGACTCAATAATCAGATGAAGTTCTCACCGATGTCTCCGTATTCTCCGATGAATCTTCTGGTCAGAAATCTGACTGTCAGAGCTGCAGAGAAAAATGTCATTATTAATATAATAACCCTAACCCTAACCCTATAATATAATAATATGAAAACCAGAGTTCTGACTTCATAAAATATTATTTTTTTATCACAGAAATCCAATTAACTTAAAAAATCTATTTTATTGTATACATTTTACCAGACTAGTTTAAATCTTACATTTAGGAGCCAACAACATTAATGACTTGTGTCCATATTAAAGTCAAACAGAGGAGTGTGTGTGTGTGTGTGTGTGTGTGTGTGTGTGTGTGTGTGTGTGTGTGTTACCTGACTTGCCGACGTTGTGCGCTCCCAGCAGCAGGATGTTCACCTCCACCCTCTGCTGGTTCCCTTCCATGACCTCCTGCATCCCCATCTGGACGGTTATGCTGCTTGTGCTGCTGCTGAAGGAGCTCTGAGGCTTTATATACACTGTGTGGGCGGGGCCTCGGAGCCGTCAGTCACAGCCTGCCGTCCTGTGATTGGTAGACAGTCTTCAGCGTCAATAAGGAGGGTCGGCAGCTTCTAGTGTGAATATTTTCTAGTTACTCTTCTCCTCGCTGACAGTAAACTGAAACTTAGGAAACTCCGACACAGAGCTCATTGACACAGTCGATTACTAACCTTCTGAACCCCCAAACCCCATCTTTAAACAAAGACAAAAAAGAAGAATTGTCAGCCATGAACTGTAAAAAGAGAAAGAATCGTCTGATTTTTGAGCTTAAAACTGTAATATTTCATCAGAATCACTTGAATGTACACATCTCACTCATAAATAAAACAAAAAGCAACTGCACCTCCTGTAAAATCAAAAAAGTTTTGCTGCATCTCAGAAGCCATAACTGACCTTTTAGGTGAACCGACAGAAAAATAAAGAAAAAAAATGAGCCCACAGTGAGGAAAAATGAGACGGGAGCTAAAAACATCCAGAAACTGTTTGGAGTTCAGAGAGTTACCAGAAGAGTTTCCGTGATGCTGCTTTAAACTATATTTGGTGTTAAAATGTCTTCAATGTAACTGAATGAAAACATTTCTGACTTGTTCATATCTGACATCCCATCAGCTGCTTTGTTTCTCTGTGAAACATTTGTTTTTGTCTCCTTTACTTCTCTGAATATTACATCTTCTTCTTTTTAGAGTCAAACTGTCTCACCTGAACACTGCAGCTGTGAAAAACCTTCAGGACACGCTGTCGACCCACAATGCAACGCTGCAGCAGCTGCTGGAAGAGAAATATGAAGACGTGAAACATCTCAGAATAACTGAAGAAGCAGCTGTTGTGTTTGTCTCCACCAGCTGGTGTCATTCAGCATCACAGACTGTAGAAAAATCAGAAATACAGTCGGATTATTTCTACAGCTTCTGTTAGTAACTGTAGTCCTGTTGGTTTTATTCACTTCTGACAAAAAAATAAATGTCTGTGGTTAAAAATATTAAACTAACAATTTATTGTACTGCTCTGTAACCTCCTGGAGGAAACATTTAACTTCAGATTAAATAAACTCCAGATTATTTACTGTTTGCACCACAATTATCTTTGTTAATCTTTCAGTAGTTAGACAACACTTCATAATTGTATTAATTAATATGTTAATGAATACATTTCTTACATTAATAAAGATGAGACCTATAATGGTGTGAAATAATTTAGTATTATATCTGTTCTGACTGAACACTGATCAATAAACTGATCAGCTGGTTTTCAAATCCTGCAGATTAAACCTGACATTATGTTTAAGCAGCAGTTGAACAAACATTCAAACACTTCACATCAGACTTATTCCATAAATGTTCAGTGAAAACAACTTTCAATTGTTGTGATCAAGTATTTTATATTAAAAATATTCTATCTTTACTTTTGTATTATTGTGACATGCAGTTACATATGGTTCAGAAAACATCACTTCTGTATTAGACTTCTTTATGGTTAATGTGCTCAAAGATGGGACTTTTCATGAAGGCTTCAGCTTTTTTCATATTTTAACTCACACATAATCAAGAATTTTTTTTCCCAATATTACAGTGACATCAATGACAGGATGAGAAATAACTGAAAATTTCAATCTCAAATTTCAATGTGACAAAAACCTGACAAGACAGATTTTTATTTTTTTTTAATCTCAGAAAGTGTTTGATAGATCAATCTAAAATTCCAGAGATACCCTTATAAATGTATATTTTATTTAAATTTCATTTTTCAAATCATCCATTCATCCATCCATTATCTATACACCTTTTAATCCTCACTAGAGTCGCAGGGAGCTGGAGTCTATCCCAGCTGACTTAGGGTGAAGGCAGGAGACACCCTGGACAGGTCACCAGTCTATCACAGGGCTACACTTAGAGACAGACAACCAAGCACACTCACATTCACACCTACAGACAATTTAGAATCACCAATTAACCTCAACATCTTCTTGGACTGTGTGGGAAGAAGCCAGAGAACCCACGCTGCACGGGGAGAACATGCAAACTCCATGCAGAAAGATCTCAGCTGTCCTCACTGGGATGCGAACTGGCAACCTTCTTGCTGTGAGGCAACGGTGCTCACCACTGATCCACCTTGCAGCCCTCAGGCAACTCATGGTTGAGCAAAAACTCTTTTAAAAATGTGACAATTTGAGGTGATGAGTATCTGAAAGAAAGCACTTCATGACATGCAAGAATCCTGCATTTTAAGTACAGAAGTACAAAAGGTAAATGTACTTAACTGCAAGTAAAAGAACAAAGTCTGTCCCTAATACAGAATAATAAATGATAATCTTAGTTATCTAATGTTAAGGTTATTATAGTTAAAGCTCAATCAATTATTTATAAGATCAGATATTATTGATTCACTTCAGGCTTTAAAGAAACATTGCGGCTGTTTTTCCACAATTTTTCATATTTTGTAAAGATTAAATAACAGAAGAGAAAATCTGATTCATCAGGCAGTTTGTCAGTTTTCGTTGTTTGCTTAATTTAGGAGAATTTATTCAGTATTTAAGGTACTTACACAATAATAAGATGTTTAGCTGCTGTTTCTGTTCGAGCTCTTCAGTCACTGATCAGTTTTAGTCAGATCAATATGGATTCACTGATCTATAAAAACCTGATCAAACTGTGCGACAGGACACTGTTTGGATTTCAGTTCCCAGAATTCTCACCTGTCGGTGGCTGTTGGTCTCGTGATGTATGTGATTGTGTGGCTGCAGGAGCCTGAACCCTCCTGTTACTCCGTCTTGATCCTCTTGCTGTCTGAAGGACACCTCACATCCAGGAAGTCTTTCAGTCTCTTCCTCATCTGCGACAGTTGGTACGCCGACGTGAGCTCATCTTTGTCAGTCGATGACTCGTCTTTGTCTTTGTCTTTGTCTTTGTCGTCGGTCGAGTTGCAGTAAGCAGGTCGTGAGTTTGGAGCTTTCAGGTCCGAAGGATGAAGTTCTGAACTCAAAGTTTCTTCCAACTTCTCCTGGAAACTCTGCCGCAGCTCGTCCAGAACATCGTCCTGGAAACAACCGACCAATCAAAAATGCACACGGATTTTTATTCTAATGAAGTCAGGAAATTGATCACCACAAATTAAAAGACTGATCACAGACTGACTGAACAGAATCAACACCTGCACAGGTGAGTGTCACATAAACACCAAAACCAAACAGATCCGAGGGCCACAGAGACACAACCAAACACATTCAAACCTACGGACAACTTAGAATAACCAATTATCCGCAGCATGTTTTTGGACTGTGGTAGGAAAGCGGAGAACCTGGTGAGAGTCCACGGTGCACAGGGAGAACATGACAAACCTGTTCTTGTTATTTCAGTAGAAAGTAACGAGGCTCCAGTGATTTATTATGCTGCTGGTTATGTTGGTTAATGATTCATGTAGGCTAATAATCTGCTGATAGAGTCACTCAGAGGAACATTTAGTTCATCTATTGACAAGGATTCATTTCTCTGCAATCAATCGATTGGTTAAAGAGCAGCTACGATTAGTTTATATTAGTTTTCTGTACAGAGAAAAATTAACCAAACTGAACCCACAGTCTGTGTGATACTGAATGAAGTTCCAGGTGTTTGTACCTGCGAGTCCTCAAACAGAGTCCAGATGTCAGAGACGACCTGAGCAGCTGTTTGATATGAAGGAAACTGATGAAGAGTCAGACGCTCCGAGATCGACTGCAGACGAGACCAGCAGGACTGAAAACGCACACATAACATAGCTACGTTATCTATAACATCTGTATTCATTAATATAATCATCTTCATCAGTATTATCAACACAAATACAACTTTTATTTTTGCTGGTGTTACAAACGGACTCCATGTTATCTGGCCCTAAAACAGAGTTGATGACAAACAAGGCTGTAAAAATGCAGCTTCCTCTACTGCAGACTAAAGGAGCTTCTGTTAGAGCGCCACCTGCAGGATAAACTAGTATCATACAACACACAATCAGCCATAAGTCTGACATGCTGAGAGAAGGTTAATGCAGTGGAAACTCTAATTCACACAACTAAACAGGACATTCTTCTAATTAACAGTTAGAGCTTCCGGTTGACTCAGAATGATCCTCACGTTCACAGAGAACTGCAGACTTTAAATCTGGGTTTAGGAGTCAGTGTAAAGCATGGATCTCCAACTCCGGTCCTCGTGAGCTACGGTCCTGCAGGTTTTAGACGTTTCCATACTGCAACACACCTGATTTAAATTAATGGATCATTAACAGACTTGTGTAAAACTTGACAACAAGCTGTTGGAGATCCATTAATGTGAGTCAGGTGGGTTGCAGTACGGAAACGTCTAAAACCTGCAGGACAGTAGCTCACGAGGACTGGAGTTGGAGATCCCTGGTATAAAAAAAGAGAAGTGGATCAGTAGAAGGTCGGAAGCAGTGAAATCAGACTGAAGATAAACTGACCTCAGAGAGTCGACTGCAGCCTTCAACCTTCAGGTGTAGCACAAGACTCTCACACCTCTGAAACACAAACACAACAAGTTAACAAACATGGACAATAATACAACAACTAAACAACAAGAATCTCCACTAAATCCATGAAATGATGTGACTGAAGGCTTGTTTCCATCCTGCAGTGAGAAAGAGCTGATTAGCCGCAGAAGAAGAAGACAGACAGATGAAGTTGGGCTGCAGGACATAAAGTTTCAGCAAGACATGACATAAGGAAAATTTAGTCAAACACATCAGGATACCACTTGTTTTTGCTGCTTGATACCAAAAGAAAACTTGCTCTGTTCACATTTTCGATAAATTGACGTTTGTCTGATTTAAGGGTTCTTAAATACACTGAGTTCTTTATTTAACAGTCTGTTGACCTGCAGCTCCACGTCTTCAGCTACAGGAGAGAAATTTTGATTTAAAAAAAAAAGAGATTTGGTTGCACGAAGGAATCAGCTGTGTAAAAATATGTCACTACAGAAAGGAAGATGTTTGATGAAAGTAGGTTTGATCATTTAAATCAGCAGCACAAAGCCTTAAGAGCTCCAGTCAAGGTTCAGCCGATGGAATCATGATACAAATACTTGATTTCTGTTCAATTCATATATTTAAGGTGGAATCAGAGATTCTAATCCTCGCGCTTTGCTTACTGTCCATTCTGTGCGAGCAGAGTAAAGTCCAGAGTTCATCCTGGTTCTGTATATGAAAACAAAGAGAGCGGCCCGGATCGATGTTTACAATTACTCCAGCATGCACAGAACACAGAGAGGAAGGCGAGTCTGGGCCGTGGTAACTACGTATGATAACAGCTAAGTATCAACACAGACGTCTTCATTTATTCACTAAAGCTTCCTTCAGACAAAATTTATGTTTTGTCATCACTGTCATCATTTTATATTCAGTCATGAACCCAGAAGTTCATGTTCTTTTCTTAGAATCAGTTACATTTTCAGCATTTACACTCTTTTTACGGTTTCTTCTGTGCAAACTGGAATAAAATGAAGTGGATGGAAACAGACTGACAGCAGGAATTTCAGAATTTCACTGTCATTTCTCATCATGTCGTGGATTCAGAATCTCCAATACTGGACATTATATCAAATAACCACTTTGAAACTCCAGAACTTTGTTCTACTTGTATCAGACTATCTACCAGCATTTTAGTAATACCAAGTTTTTCAAATTAAAAGTATTCCATAAGTTTTCTATTATGTAACATGCAGCTACATGAGGTTCAAAAACTATCACTAGTTGACGCCTGCATTTCAGTTTTTGGTTAATGAGCTTAAAGATGGGACTTTTCATGATATAAATTACAAATATTGTACATTGTAGATTCTGGTTCAATGAAATGATGAGAACTAACAGTGAAAATTTCAAGTTTTTTTCTTAAACGGCTCCTGAGACATTGTTGTTCAAACAGCCTCAAATTTCAACGTGAGAAAAAAAAAACCTGCTGAAGGTGGGTCAACATGGACATACGAAGCTACAATTTTATAATAATCTTTTAAAATGTGTGGCGGCTCTCTGACCCTTTGGTTCTGCAGGCTGAGACTGGAACTCTGAGGACTGGATGGTCTGTCGGAGCTATAAGGGTCTGAAGAGTCCGATAGGTCCTGACATAACGAACAGAACCATTCTGACCTGCAGGAACAAGAGGACAGACACATGGACAGCAGAGACACAGAACAGAAAATATTATTAGCAGCAGCTTCTTCATCAAGAAAGTTCACTGTTCAATGTGAAATGACACACGACAATAAAAGTTCACCAGAACCAGCAGATGAGTCAGATTAAAAGTTCAAACTGACAGATGTCAAAGAAGTCATTGGTGTGGCAGCGTTTTGTTCAGGTGACTAAAAGTGTATCGCATACATGTGTGTTTAGAAAAGACACTATTATAGTACAACACATGCTAGCTATGTAACATACAAAGAACACACAGGCTGTAACGGTTAATTCATCCTGTAACCAAATAATTGATAAATTAGGTCCACATATGGCAGAACGACCTCTTCATTTATTTCTTTTCATGTATTATTGATCCTGTTTTAGTGGCAGAAAGGTTTCATGCTCATATTCTTGGATGGTAAAACCTGATAATTGCTTATTTGTTTCTCTTACGGCTGCAGTGAAGTTTATGTTCATTATTCCAGCACAAATGCCATTTTGTACAGTTGCTAAAGTTGCCAGATAAATGTTGTGAAGTGGAAAGTACCCATTAATGAAAAAGATTTAAGTAAAGTACCTTAAAGTTGTACTTCAGTACTCTACTTGAGTAAATGGACTCAGTTAGAGCCCACATTCATGTCCTTGCAGGCTACATGTCTGTGTACATGATGAACTGCACTAATTGTGGCTGTTTTCACAGAT
>NW_007579910.1:18867-20653 GCF_000690725.1 Stegastes partitus
GGAGCTGGACAGGTGGGAGCTGAAGGGATGGGAATGAGATAGGTCAGAGCTGGACAAGCTGGTGGGATGGGAGGGGGACAGATGGGAGCTAGACGGATGGGAGCTGGACAGGTGGGAGCTGGACGGATGGGAGCTGGACAGGTGGGAGCTGGACAGATGGGAGCTGGACAGGTGGGAGCTGGACAGGTGGGAGCTGAGACGGGGGACGGAAACCTAATGAGATCATATGACAAAGGAGGAAGACTCGAGACCTTAACAGGTGAGACGGCATGTCTGCTGGTCGCCGTATGGAGGACGAAGCTTGACACAGAACAGGTGGAGGGGAGGGAAGAGGATGTGGAGCCTGAAGAAGAGGAGGTGGAAGGTGAGCAGCTGGTGGTGCAGGACGAGGAAGAAGATGAGGCCTCCTCCTTCGTTCCCTGCTTCTTCTGCGGCTTCCACCTGAATTGGAACTGAGAGACTTCGGAGGAGGGAGGAGGAGGAGGAAAATCCAACTGAGTGGATGTAAACTGTTTCAGCTGAGCTTGACCGTTGACTGGAGCAAGTGATTGGGGAGGAGTAGAGGAGGAGGAGGAGCAGCTGGAGGATGCAGGAACTCCAACAGGTGAGGCTGCATCACTGCAGGTGCCATTCAGGGGGTGGGGCTTGCAGGTGGGACCAGGAAAGGGGAAGGTGGAGGACAATCTGAAGGATGGATTTGTTGGGAAGGGAGAAGGCGACGGATTAGACTCCTTAAATGTGGCATCTGGAACAGGTGAAGCGCTGTGATTGGTGGTCACAGCTGGAGGAGGAGGGGAAGGTTCTATGTTCTCACTGGAGTTTTCCAGCACATTAAAGGGGATCCATGAAACACTGAGCTCACCTGGAAACCCAAAACAGCCAGTTTGTCATCATTACATCGCTACGTTCAGCCAATCAAAAAAAATACAAACGCATGATGTCATTAGGTAAATCTAATATTTTTAAAAAGACATCTCTTTTTCAACCCGCTGAAGCCAAGGCAGCAGTTTGTGGGTGTGGTTTTGTTTTATGTCTCCTTACAAGCTGTTTCTGTTTTCAGTCTGAAGACGCAGAAAACACTGGAACAGCCTGAATCCACAGAAGAGATGTGGCAAATTTATGATCTGATGTCTCCCTTTTCTGCACTTTTACAATTAATTAAAAAAAAGAAATTCTGAAACCATCCGTACGAAAATTTAGACCCAGACAGGACAATAAATGAAAAACGCACACAAAGGGAATGCAAAATTATACTATATTAAAGTATGTATAAGTCCTTCCACAACTGATATCGCAGCTTACCAAAGTGTGAGATGGTTTCCAGAGCCTGTTGGTCAGCGACGACCTTCAGCTGGGTCATTGTAGGAGGAGGAGACAAGTCCTGAACCAGAAGATCCTTCAGCTGAGCCTTAATCTGAAAAAAACACAGGAAAAGCTGACAGTGGTTCCTGAACTCTGCTGAAGGCCAAGTTCTGTCTGAGTCCCAGAAAAACAAAAGGCTATAGGCGATCAATGAACACATGAGCAATTCTGGTATATTTAGAACCACAGTGAGCTCTGACTGCTGTTACTGAGCACTGAATGTTTCTGATTAATTGACAAGAGACGCATGTTTGTAAATCATTTATCAAAGAGGCTGCAAAAGCAGTAAAAACTGTAATACTTCAACATTTTATTCTACATTCATTTAAAAACTCTGCAAAAAGTAAACTGTTTGCAGTAACCATCCATCCAGTATCTATACACCGCTTAATCCTCACAAGGGTCGCGGGGGGGCTGGAGCCTA
>NW_007579910.1:20708-22338 GCF_000690725.1 Stegastes partitus
TATTATCTTACTTGTGCAGTAAGAATGAATTTAGGGTAAATAGTCAAAAGGAATAATATTTTTTTTTTTTTTTCAAACTGTCAAATCAATAAATCAATTTTTAGGTTCAATCACTGCACAAACTTCAGCTTCCACCTTGTTAAACAAAACGTCAATAATATCCTTAATACTGCAATATGGAAGCCAATGTTTTCTTACCAAATGTCAGACCCGACTGGAGGAACGTGGCATTCTCGGTGGTATCCTCGACCGCAGGATGAGCAGATTATTGAAGTGCTGGCTGATCCACAAGCAGAGCAAGAAAGAATCTCCAGAGACATTGAAGATTCTGGAGATGACAGAGGTTCTGTGAAATCCACCGTGTCTTCCAAGACATCGAACGCAACCTGAAACCGACAGAACAACAAGATCAGCATTTTAGCTGTAGAGCAGCAGCTCAGAAATGAAGTGACTGCT
This sequence comes from Stegastes partitus, assembly GCF_000690725.1. NCBI lineage: Eukaryota > Metazoa > Chordata > Actinopteri > Pomacentridae > Stegastes > Stegastes partitus. The sequence goes on from NW_007579910.1 coordinate 21,165, forward strand.
ATTTAACATGTTGTCTGGATGAGTTTCAGTCACTGCTTTGTCCTCGTTTTGCTGTCTGACAACAGAAACAGAACAATCTGTTAATGCAGTTCATGTGAGCCTCTTCATATCCTCAGTTTCTATTTTACACCTCCACGTTTTTTTAGACACACACAACCCAACATAAATTAATTTACAGGACCTTTAAAGTCCTCTATGATGATTCTGCTTTGTAAAATCTGTGTGGATAAATGTCCTGATTCACAGGTGATATCTTACCTCAGAGTCTTCAGAGTTCAGCTCCTCCACATAAACCTCATCTTCGTCGAATCCTTGGACCAGACGGAAGCTGGGTGGAGGACGTCCGGGTCGGGGCAGCGACACAGGAAGCCTGACCAGAGGCACTGTGGGCTGCCATTGGCTCATACTTAAGACCTGGCGTCCATTGACAGAGCTGGTTTCTTCACTTTCTCCATCTGATGTTTCAGGTGTGGACAGTTCAGTTTTACCATCAGATGTTTCAGGTGCAGGTAGTTTCTCTGCAGCTTCCTCGTTGACCTGATCTGTCAGCGCCGGACTCTTCTGCTGCTGTGGTGAGATGATGTGCTGATTGCTCTGGTGTCCTGCTGCAGGTTCTGGAAGGTTCTTCTGACTGAGCAAACCTGGACCTTGGATCCTATTTCCCATCAGGTCACTGTTCTCCTGAACTTCAGGTGCGGTGCAGAGCTCGGTGTTGCTGAGTATCATGGGAAACTGAGGCACAGCAGGGGGAGGTTTGAGCAGACTGTTGGTCAGCAGGAGGGGAGGGACCTGCTGGTTCGTGACCAGGACTGGTTGGGTGGATTCAGAGACGGTTTTGGAGACAGATGGAAGCGGCAGGAGGACAGAGCTGACTGGCTGCAGACACTGAACCACGGAGGTTGTGGTAGTCTTGGCCTGAAGCTGGAGCCAGTAGGTGAGAGCGGGACGGATGGAAATGGGACAAGTCCGAGCTGGACGAGCTGGTGGGATGGGAGGAAACCAGGTGGGAGCTGTATGGATGGGAGCTGGACAGCTGGGAGCTGGTGGGATGGGAGGGGGATAGGTGGGAGCTGAACGGATGGGAAAGGGACAAGTCAGAGCTGGACGAGCTGGTGGGATGGGAGGGGGACAGATTGGAGTTGGACAGGTGGGAGCTGGTGGGATGGGAGCTGGT
>NW_007579910.1:24193-33296 GCF_000690725.1 Stegastes partitus
AAAAAATATATCTTCAATTCTCCAATAACAACGTTTGCGTTACCAAAACAACAAAAACCAAGACAAAAAACAATAAAAACAAGACCCAAAATGACCGAAAAGGGACAAAACAAAAATTACGCAAAAAAAACTACAGAAATTAGACAAAACTGTTTCTCAGAGAGTTTGTAGAGGCTGTAAAATGAAAACAGTTAAATAGCTACAGTGTCTCTAGTGCTGGTAATGTTGGTCATGTTGGACATTTTCATTCCACGCTTTTTACATTTTTGTAAAATAAATATCTAAGAAATTCAACTTTCAATTCATCTTTTTTTCTGATTTCTGTCATTTTTAACTGTCACAGAAGACATTTCTAAATTCCCTATCCTTCTTCATGGTTGTTCCGTTTCCAACGAGGTGCAGGACTTTATATTGCATTGAAAAATAAGTACACAACAAGGAAAAACCACTGAAAATTGAGGTATTTTATCCCAAGCAACAGAAAAACAAAATAAACAACCACATGTTCTCAGACTATATACAGGTCATCGGCCATCCTGCTCTCTAAATGTTAGTATCAGCCTTTGAAAACAACTTTCACTCCATCACTCTACAAGCTACTGAAAAAAAAAAACGAAGCACAGACAGACAGACAGATAGATCGAACTTTATTGATCTCTTTGGTAGGGTACCTCAGGGAAACTGTATTTTACAGTTACATCCTGTCAAAGAAACATGGAGACAGGAGGGAGAAACTGTCAGGCCAGCCGGCATGAGCAGCGTCCCTTATCATTAGATAGGAAAAGGAAAACAAGAGGGAAAATGAGGGGGGAAAAAAGGCAATTCCCAAACTAGGCTCCTCTAGGGGGGGGCACAGTTTGGGATTAGGAAAAAAAAACACCTCAGCACATAAGCAACATGATAAAAACATCACAACAAAGACTCCAAGACTTGCACGTGTGGGAGGGGGGAGGGTGTTGGGGAGGGGAGGTGTCACAGCTCAGACACTGGGGGGAGCATGCAGCCACGTGGGCACGTCGCATCAGCCTGCAGCATACTGCCCTGTGATGAGGGAGGGAGAGGGGGTGGGGAGCCAACCAGGCGTTGAGTCCAGGGGGTGTGTGTTGTGTGTCTTTGTGTATGTGTAAGTCCATGGACTTCATCGTCACTCAGACGCAACATTGTCTCTGCCATCTGATGCTGGTGACGAGACAAGGCCATTGCCATGGAGACGACCTTGAAGAGTTCTGATCCACAGATAAAGTTCACAGGAGAGGGGAGGTGCCGAGCATTTGTCTGCATAACACCCAGGAGAAGTGGAGAGACATCAGCCTTCCAAGGCCGAAGTGGGGGAGCCGAATGAAGCTAAAGAAGATTGTTTTTGGCTCAGGCCGACTCTGCAATTTACCATCAGTCTTTAAGTCCCACTGGTTCTCTCTGTGATCCAAAAAGCCTAAATTGATGGCCCATTCCAGATCAGTCTGTTCAATTGCTCCAAGTTGGTACCCATCTTGCGAATGTTTGCGACTGAGTTCGCATATCGCTTCAGTCTGAGTGTCGGCAACCCGAAACTTTGCTTCACTTTGCGATAAAACAGGAATCCAGCAAACTCCAAACAGCAGGAAGCCTGTTATCATAATCCCAATTATGTAGAACATCCTCCACGGAAAGTATGGAGAGACACACGAGCCTCCACTCCTTCCAGGAGTCTGTCGTGTATCCCGCTGCAAACATTCCATCAGGGCAGGCGGGCTCTCCTTTGCCCAGTTTCTCATTGAGAAAATTTGATCAATTGCGTTGAGAGACCAGCTGATCAAATCCATGATTTCAGGTTTTGGAGAGAAATGCAGGGAGAGGCTCTGATAGATTCAGACAGAGACAGCACAAGACAAAGAGCAGCAAGCAGGGCAGATAAGGGCAAGGTACGGAGCCAGAGAAAAAGCATCTGCCTTCGTTGAGAGCAGGAAGAGAAGTTGATGAGAAGAGATGTTGAGTGTGTTCTGAGCAGGTGAGGGTCTTACCTGTGTTGTGTAGGTGAGCAGTGCCGACAGGTCGTTGGTGTTTCGGGCCTTTTCTGCAGTTTCAGTCAAATACGTGTGACTCCGCTGCAGCTGCCTCAGCGTCACCATCCTCCACTTGATGCGCTCGCACTCCAGCTGATGAACCTTCTGCTCGAACAGACAGAGGAGGATGTTGAGGCAGAGGAACACGTTCGTCAGGGTGTCCAAGCAGAAGATTCAGAGGAGGATGAGATTCTTCATGACGCATATGAGTTCCTTCCATCTGTTGTATTTTATATTTTATGTTTGTTGTTGTTATTTGTTTGTTTGTTTGTTCTAGTTAGTAATAAATGTTGTGTGTGTACACAGTTGTTTGCTGTGTTTTCTATAGCTTACTTTTAGTCACTTTACGTATCCGATCTTTAGTTACCTAAGCTCTAAGTTAATTCCCTTAACTTTATAAAACACTCTTGACTGATCACCAAGAGTAAACAATTTATTAGAATTATTATGCTGACTCTCAGATTATATCGCTGGATGAATGATTCAAAGGTTGGTTTTAGTATTTTTAGGGTCCGAGGACCCCTACTTGCTGCAGCATTTAATGCCTATTTAATTAATGCAATCACTTGCTTTGGTGTGGAAATAAGTATATCTTATTTTCTACCCTACAGTCATAATGTACCAACAGGGTAAAAAGAATTCTCAGATTAACAACAATGTTGTGTGTTTGTTTCTACTAAAGAGTCAGAACCGGAGAAGAACATGCTGAACATTTGAATCTGAGAAAATTTTTGTTCAGAGTCTGTTCTCAATAACAAAAGCCGATTTCACCTCAATCTCCTTCCCTATGTTCTCCATCCTTGTTGTCAGCAGCTGAGTCAAAGTGAAGGAGGACTTCTGTAGCTGATCCTTCAGACGAGAGTTAGACTGACTAATCAGCCAAAGCCTGAAACACAACACAAGGTTTTATTTTTCGACTGAACATCTAATAGACAATAGTGAGCCACTTTAAGTTCAGTTTATTTCCCCTGAGTAGAAAACTGGTGATGTTTCTTCTCAGTGCTAAATCTCACGTGTAGACACAGACAAGGTCTCTGAAAATTAAAGTCCTTTTACAAGCTTTTTACCACATACAGTGTTGTGAAAAAGTATTTTCTCCACTACAGATATCTTCTGTTTTTACACTGGGCAAAAACCACTCCTGACCAAAAAGAACATAAAGGCTCACTTGGCATTTGGAGAAAAAAAAAAAATCTTGACGAGCCCCAAGACTTTTCAGCTTTTCACGCAGCTTAACAATGACCCAAAGCACACAGGCAAGTCCACCTCTGAATAACTCTAAAAGAAAAAAGACTTGTATGCAAAAATAGAAGACATCAGGATCATCATCACTCATGGACTCATCAGCACGCACACACACACACACACACCTACACACACACCCAGTAACAGCCCCATGGACCGGTCCAGCACCTGGTCCGTGTCCAGACCAGACTGGTCTTCAGTCAATTGGTCGCACAACCCGTATGTGGCAACAAACCAGAAAGTGAAACGCTGGGAGTATTGGGGGCGATAAGGGAGGATCAGTGACCGTATCTGGGTGAGATAGAAGAGGCAGCAAATACTGTAAATCATCACAAAAAAAATGTTTGACTGAAATATTACCGCTGCATAATGCATCATTTCAGCATCGACGCTCAGATGTTAATTAACTTAAACACATCAGGCTGCAATTTTTCTGCCTCTTGGTACAAAAAGAACTACTTTAAAACTGTAAAATTTTTCAACTTTCTGCAGAAATCAAAGCTGAACAATATTATCATTACATTTGCAAAATTATTTTCTCAATTGTTTGTGCAATATCAGTGTTATTATCATGTGAAATGTTTTAATTATAAGACTTCATTAATCCCACAGTGGGGAAAGATCGTAGTATATGTAGAAAAAATTATATCGTACAGGGGGTTCAAGTGTAAAAACAATATTCAGAATTCACAACTATGGATGTGTTGATATCATGTGTAGTCCTTCACTACTTCAGTATCACTGCCTGCATTACCTGTGACTTCTCTATTCTACACTTATTGAAGCTCACCAAGCTTTATTAAAATTTTTATAAATGTACCATGTTTATATTTCGTTGCTTCTATTATTCACTGCCTTTGTTCTAATGCTATTGTCATTTGTTCTGGCACAAGAGTTTCCTTCAGGAGCAATAAAGTTCTAACTAATCTTATAAATAAAGATTATTATTATAAATGTTGAAAGAAAGCATTTTTCAGAGTCACTAACTGGTTGTTGTTTACAGACTGAATGTAGCTGGAACAGCTGGAACATCTGACAGGAACCTGGACAGAAGAACCTCCTCAGTCTCTACCTGGTTGACATATCCTTCAGACTCCGCCTCACAGCATCTGTCTGCACTTGGATTGGCTGAGCACAGGCCTCCAGCTGCTTCCTTAGAGTGGCCTCTGCTTCACTGGCAAACTGGTACCTGACATTAACAGAACAGAACCAGAACAGACTCAGGTCACCTGAGAGCACCTTTACTGTCAAAGAGTCCTGATGTAGGACATGAAGCACCTGAGCATACCTGTGGTTCATGTGTGCAATCAGCTGACAGTCTCTACAGGTGATCTGGCTGCAGGTGAAACAGAAGAGCTTCAGCGGCTCAGACGGGTGAAGTCTGCAGAACTTCGTGGGAGAACTCAGGGTGTTTCCTAGAGACACAAACTGCTGTCAACATCCTGCAGCAACACGAAGCTCACAGAGGACAGAGCTCTACAAAGACCTGAGTGCCTGAGAACCTGCTCTGACCGACGGAACCCCACACCACCCCACAGAACAGAACAGAATTTCTTGTCATTGCAGTATTGACTGAAATGAAGCAAGGATCCCATCAGTTCACTCACACATTGAGCAAAACAGCTCATTTTAAAGTACAGTAATAAATGTGCATATAAAACAATAACATACAGCAAAAATTAAGTATGTACCAGTGTAACCTCTGAAAACAGTGACAGCTCATTGAATTGTAGGGATAACTTATATGGCGTCTTAGGATCACTATAAACAGGCATGTAACTGATCGATATTGCCGAACACTTACAGAAATGTGATGTCTTTTAGTCATTCTACAACACATGCTTCAGGTTCAGTATATAAACAGAAGCTAAATATAAGAAGAAGGTAAGGAAAAAATACAGATACTTGTGTATTTTATAACTTTTGAGTAAACTGCTGGCGGACACTGAGTCGGTTAGTGTTTGTCAGCGTTCAGTTTTCTTCTCGTTCTGAGGTTAAAGCTGTGATGATACAAAGGTTCTACCTGAAGGCAGCGGGTCGAACTGAAGGTGTCCAGGTTCTGATCGGCTCAAGTCACCATCACGGCCTCCTGTCTGGTCTGCTCACATGTTCAGAAACACCAGAAAAAGAACATATGATATTTTTTACATAACTCAGCTGTCAAAGCTTCGACTGCTTTGGTTTGAGTGTTGCTAACATTTAAAGTGACAGAAGCCGTTTACCTTCTAACCTCTACTATTCAAACTGTTTATCCATCATTTTTAATTTAGAATTTACTGAGCAGAAATAACTGAAATCCAGAGGAACTGAACTCAAGTTAAACAGGGATTGTAAGTCTCTCTTCATAAACACATTTCTATCAGCTGGTAGGAATTCAACAAAACACACATTGTCTTACGCAGAGCAAAAGCAGTGACAACAACCAATCAGCAGCTGTTCTCTGACCTTGCGGCAGTTGGTTGATCAGCCGATGTGTTCGGGTCATTGTGACTCTGCGATGAGCCGACACACAGTCATCACACATGGCTTCATTACAGTCCAGACACCAACATCTGGCTGAGCAGGAGTCACAGCTGCTGCACTGAGGCAGCAGGAAAAGAAGTAATACAGTCACAGGTGAGATTCACATCAGCATCATCTCTAAAGATCATCCTGTATTAATCCCACAGTGGGGAAATCTGAGTTACAGCGGCAAAGAGGGAACAGCAGCCATGTAGTAACAACAGCAAATAAAAAAAATATAGAAGAAATACACACGTACAGTTGTGAACAAAAGTTTCCATCCACTGGTAAACACCATGTATATCACAGCAGTGTTGAGTTTTCAATGATTTCTACAACTTAGAATTTTCTGTGGTGCAATCAATGAAACACACAAATCTTTGCCACAAAAAACAATCGTACATTTTGGTTCTTCCATAGATTTATTAAGTCTTCTTGAAATGTGCTATTTCCACACAGGAGCAGGAGTTTATATTGTAGTCAAAGGAGCATGAACAGTGAGGTCTAAGCACAGCAACAGAGGCTTCAATACTTCAAATACAACCTGAAGTCATCAGGACACGATGTGCAATAAAGACTGAACAAACAAACAAGAAGAGGAAGTTCAGTGGAGGTTCTCTGGATGTATGTCGGCCAGTGTTTGAGTTACCTGCTGTGTCCGACGTTCTCCTGGTTCTCCTGGTTGTCCTGGTTGTCCTGGTTGTCCTGGTTGTCCTGTTGCCTCCATGTTGAGCAACAAAGCAATTTCCTGAGAAAACACATGATGTCATCGTGTGAAACACCAGCTGTTTAATATGAAGAAAATATCTTAAGATTTGTGTACAGTGACGTTCCTGCAACAAGGAAATCCACATACACTAAAGACACAGCTGTATGTCGCCGTGTCTCCTGATGACACAGGGCCAATAGATACCCTTTATAACTGTATTAGACATCAAGTCATGGATGGCAGCAAACTTCCTACAGCTCAACCAGGACAAAACAGAAGTTTTAGGTATAGGTCCCGAAGGCCAGAGAGAGAAACGTTCATCAAATCTACAAGATTTTAAACCAGTACAATCTGTAAAAAACCTGGGCGTGATTTTTGACCCTGAGCTGAATTTTATCCCACATATTAAAAATATAGTAAAGATGGGCATTTATCATCTTAAGAACATAGCCAGAGTTCACTTGTTTCTCTCTCAGGCCAGCACGGAGGTGCTAATGCATGCTTGTATTTCCTGTCGTTTAGATTATTGTAATGCCCTGCTCTCTGGTCTTCCCAAAAAGAGTATTTTAAATCTCCAATTATTACAAAACTTAGCCGCTGGCGTGCTGACGAGGACCAGAGGGCGGGCCCACACTACACCTGTTTTAAAGTCGCTGCATTGGCTCCCCGTCCGCTTCACGGTCGATTTTAAGGTTCTCTTACTAGTTTTTAAATGTCTCAACGGCCTTGCGCCCAGTTATTTATCTGAACTGCTTTTACGATATCGACCCTCGCGGATCCTGAGGTCCTCTGGCAGCAGCCTTTTATCCATTCCAGTAGTGAGAACCAGAACCCACAGTGAGGCAGCATTTAGCCACTACAGGCCCAGCCTGTGGAACAGCCTGCCGGAGAGCCTCAGGACTGCAGAGACTGTCGATACTTTTAAAAGAAGGTTAAAGACACACCTTTTTGATCAGGCTTTTAATCAAACTTTTAATTCTTTTTACATTCTTCTCTTTATCTTATGTATTTTACTCTTTTACTTTTCATCTTATCTTACATAGGGACTTTTATTCTTTAAAGTTTTAGTTTTTAACTCCAGTGTTTTCTTAGGGGGGTCCTCCACACTGGGGGTTGTGTGCGGTCTGCTGTTGGGGGTTCTGTCTGCGGGTCCCCTCAGCCCGGCTGGTTGGGGGGCTCCCCACCTCGTTGTGGGGATCCCCCTGTCTGCCGGGTTGGGAGGGGGTCCGGGTGCCGGTGCCCCCAGTGGTCATGGTCTGCGACTCCTCCTGGTGTGGACGGCCCCAATGGTAGCGTTTCCCACAATCCCTCAGTGCCATGTCATGCTTCCTTTTGTATAGTGGTGAGTGTGTGTGTGTGTGTGTGTGTGTGTGTGTGTGACTGCATGTGCCATATGACTATGTGTAAGCATGGAGGGTGGGAGGGACGGGTTTTCTTTTATAATATTCTTAAATGTTGTAATGTTTTTAAATGCTATGTTGTTTTTAAAATGCTGTAAAGCACTTTGTGTTGCTGTACTGTATGAAAAGTGCTATAGAAACAAAATGTGATTTGATTTAGAGGTCTTCATCCTGAACAACACTCTGAATATGTCCTTCTGTTTGCTGAATAAATCCATGGTGCTGAACATCTGCAGCAGAAAAACTACTTTTAGCATAATTTCACTACTTTTAAGCTCCCATTTTAGTACAGTGGCTTTAGATCCATTTGGAGAAAAAAAAAAACGTAAAAGCATTAACTTAACCGTTTTTCTCAACCAGAATAAAGGTGTCTTTCATCAGAAACTGTGTCTTACAGAGTCTTTGGCCCCTCTTAGTCCAGATCTGAGCGTCTATACACCGTAGTTGTAGATCTGGTCCTGATCTGGTGTGGTCCAGATGTGAAGAACAGCAGTAAAATCTCTACATGTGTCTTTTCACAAACAGAAATAAAGTTCTACACATTAGACCGCCTGTTTTGAGACACAATTAGGTATTTATCTACAGTGTTTTCACCATTTTTCATCACTGAAATGTAGGAAACTAACGCAGAGCTGCTGTAAGTGAAGCTCTCTTTAACTTCCCGATGAGGCTAGCCTCAGCGTCATTTAGCTAGCTTACAAACTGGATAACAACAGTGTCTAAAGTGGCCCTTTTACCTTTAAAAACCACGGTTCTGTGGGTGAACCGTCTCGCCGTTCAGTCGAACTGAAAACTTGGTGGTTCCGACTGTTTAAAGTACTTTAATCCGACCTGCTGCTCTGAAGCTGGACTCACCCGCCGTTAGCTCCTGTATCCCGTGGTCCTCCGCGGAGCAGGAAAAAAGAAAACTCCCGAAGAAGAAGATTGACGTGAAAAGGCTCTGACAGTCGGCTCGGAGTGAGGTGTGGTCCCGGTGTGTCGGAGGACTGGACCGGGCAGCAACGCCGGTTCGAAGTCCTGAAGCCGTAAAGTTTGTCAAAGTGTCGCGAACATTGCTGGCGTTTCACAATAAGTTCAGAGCCACCAGCAGATGTGCGGGAGGCTGAACCCGCACCGACAGGACCGCAGCTTCTTCTACGGCCGCACGTTCACAGCCCGTTTTCAAGACAGCGCCACTTTCTACAATGAATGAGCGCCAAAATGCG
>NW_007579910.1:34377-50694 GCF_000690725.1 Stegastes partitus
AGTCAGCTGAACTAGACTCTGCAAAATTCATTTAGTTCTTGTGTTGCCGCAGACACATCTATAGTACCTGACTTCATTCAAAACACTCAATTTCAGACTTGACTTTCAGCAGATGTGTGCCCCCACCAGTTTCTAATATCCCAGACTTCATTCAAAATATTCCCAGTTTCAGACTTGACCTTTTGTAAATGTATATCCACACAGACTTCTGTGGTATCAAACTTATTAAAAATAATACTAGACTTTTAGACTTTATTCAGTCCTAGCATGGCCAAACATTTCTATTGTACCTGACTTCATTCAAAATATTCCCATCTTCAGACATTATTCAATCCTTTTATGGCTGCTTGAGTTTAATCCTGTGATTCTCAAACTGTTTTGTCATGAGCCTTGATAAAATCCCATCTAAGATCATTTATAGGAATGCAGAGCAATAATAAAAGAACGGAGAAAGTGAACATATTGACAAGAAATAAAACAAGGAAAAACAAAGCTCATAATACAAGACATCCAAAGCAAGTGATGCAGATGAGTTTTGCATTCAAGAGGTAAACCTGGGCTCTTATCAGAAAAAATGAAAAATAAACTGCAGAAAACATCACATTTCTATTTGTTAACCACATGATTTAAATATGAAATGACACAGATTGTGTGTGATTTGTTTAAAGGACGAGTTGCTCCTTCATCACAATTATCATAATTGCAAAGTTAATCAAATAACACTGAGCAAGTAAAGAAAAAGAAAAAAAGAGGGACAGACAGAAGAAAGAACTAAAGGTCTGAATGAAAAGTTTCCAGAAAGACTTGAAATTTAGAAGTAAAATCTGAGAATGAAACACACACAGCATCAACACAACAAGGTGTTCAGTGTTTATTGGCTCAGTTTATTGGTGTCACGGTTTGATGCCTGCATGAGCTCTGATTTATAATCACTTCTGTTTTGCATCTGAGATAAGTTTGAATAAGTCATTTTCAGTTGTTTTGACTGACAGCGTCTTTTAATCAAATGGACTCAAATGGACCAGGTGCTGCTCTCCCCTGAGGGCGGCAAAGCAGGTATATAAGACGTTTCATTGCTCAGCACGCTGAATGAATCTCCTGTCAGTTACGTTAAATCTTCTGAATCAGCCTCAGCAGGAACAGCTCACTGGAAACAGGTACAATCCTCATTCATTAATCTATTTATTGATCTATTTATTTATGAGTGTCTGTTATGCAGCTGCAGCAGTGACATGAAGTCAAACCTGTAAAGATTAAATCGATCAAACTTGCAGTTCGTCACCACAATACTTTAAATACTCCTCTTTATTACATGTTTAAACACTGTTTACATTAATTAACTGTAGACATGAAATACCTGCTGAGTCAATGTTGTTTAAACTTTTAACACAACAGACACAAAGAGAAGAAAATATTTAATGTTACAAATTTAACTGCATGATTTAAATATTAATTGTGAATAATAAGGTTAAGACGCAGCAGTACTATGTATTGTATGTATTATGGTTAAAATGATTATTTACTGTACATAATTACCTGATGCATTTACCTAAAATATCAAGATTAAAACATCACATTAATATTTTTCAAGTCTAAATTATTTAGCATAATAAATATTAAGGTTAAAACCCCACCCTATAATTTATTATAGAAATTTACCTTTTTTCCCCAAATACCAAGGTTAAAACTGCACAATATTGTTTTTTGAATTAGGTTTAAAAAAAAAAAAAAAAAAAAAAACTACAGTAAATTTATATTATATAAATCTCTCTAACAAATATAAATATTAAGGTTAAAACCCCTATCATATCATTTATTATCCAAATTTAAGTGACTATTTTTAAAAAAAAAAGAAAAAAAGGTTAAACCCTACAGTAAAATTATATTATACAAATTTAAAAGAGTAATATAAATATGAAATATCAAGACTAAAACCCAACAACATAATAAAAAAAATAGTTGACCAATTTAAATATTAGGTATTGAAGTGCAAACCCTGTGCTAGATTTGTATTATACAAATTAACTAACCAATTTAAATATGAAATACTAAAGTTATGACCCTACAATGTAATTTAGTATATAAACTTAGATGACCAATTCAAGCTATAAATGTTCTGTACAGCCAGACTTATATATATATATATATATATATATATATATATATATATATATATTAGCATCGTTGCCTCGCAGCAAGAAGGGCGCCGGTTCACATCCCAGTGAGGACACCCAGGATCTTTCTGCGTGGAGTTTACATGTTCTCCCCGTGCAGCGTGGGTTCTCTCCGGGTCCTCAGGCTTCCTCCGCAAGTTCGAAAACATGTTGAGATTAATTGGTGATTCTAAATTGTCCGTAGGTGTGAATGTGAGTGTGCTTGGTTGTCTGTCTCTAAGTGTAGCCCTGTGATAGATGGAGACCTGTCCAGGGTGTCCCCTGCCTTCACCCTGAACACCTGGTCTAAGAGGTTTAAACATCAGCATTTGTCTGTAAATGCTGGTAAGGTTTTGGTTCACTGCTCATTATTTATTATTACTGATGATGATGCTAACTAAGATGTCTTCTCAGTGTCTCAGCTCAGTCAGTCATGAAGACACGTGAACTGATCGTCCTGCTGCTGCTCTCAGGTCTGTAAACTGTAAATCCAACAACAGAAAGACAAACTGCAGAAACAGTCTGAAGGTTCTGAGCTGCTTTTGAATAAGTCCACAGAGTCCTAATTGTAAATCTGTCCACAGTATCCTCAGACCAACACCTTTCTTCTGTGGTCATAGGCGGGTTTTTAAAGATGTTTAAATAGATTCTCAGACATTTTTTAAAGACATGAACTGTGTACATAAAATCATCTAACAGTGTCTGTAGTCAAATTTATCTCTAAAAATGTCCTCAGAGATTTTCAAGGTGTCCACAAAGCTGGATAGGTGATTTTAAAGTAATGTCCAAAAAAGTTTTCCTCAGTGAATATGTGGAAACTGAAGTCCATAAAGTCCACAGATGTTTTCAGTGTCTGAGTGTGTAGATTGTTTTAAATGTGTCCACAGAAGATGTAAATATCTTCCAGATGCTCACATTGTGCGCAGAATGTTTTACACGTTTTTAAAGATGTCTACAGAAGTTGTCAGAGTTGTCCAGTGTCCAAAGAATAATGCCAGATGGTTTTAAATGTCCTTAAAGCACGTTAAAGTAACATGTTAACGTCGTCAGATATTTTTAAAGATGTTACAGATGCTTTTAAAGACAGTGTCCACAGTTTAATTACAGGAAAAGAAACATTTTAAAGACATTTTTCAGACCATCTTTCTGTTCAGGTTAACACGCCTGTGCAGGTCTGATTTGCTGCTTTCCTGATGCTGAAGGGTTGTTGGAGGCTGATTGGACAGACTGTCTCCTGTGTCGTCTCTCAGGTTCTGTCCCGGATTGCGACCTCCAGCCTCATGGCACCATTACTCAGTTCCATTTTGTCAATCTGAAGAAGAACTGGACCGAAGCTCAGCGTTACTGTAGGGAAAAGTTCATCGACCTTGCCAACATCCAGAGCCAAGCCTCCAACACCGAGGCCAGGCAGGTGGCAACAGGATACCAATACGTCTGGATCGGACTCTACAATGGCGCCTGGAAATGGTCTCAGGAGGGCACAAAGGTCGAAAGCTTTGTTCTTTATCAGGCCGCGGGCAACTGGGGGTCCAAGGGGTGTGCGGCGCTGAGAGTAGACGGACGCTGGAAGGACGAAGGCTGTGAGACTCAGCGTCGCTTCATATGTTACAGTAAGTCTGTTTGCATCATCTGCTGACTTCAACACAAAGGACTACACTGGCCACCTGAGCGGCCCCGAATGGACCCCCCAACCATAGTTTTCACACACGATAGTTTTATCTGCAAATAGAGTTAGTTTAGTTTTCATAGGCAGTGCTGAAAGAAGAATTTGAGTTTAACTGCAACATACAAATACGTTACTGCTAGTAAACATCCAGCAAAGTCCCAGTGAAGTGAAGCATCATCAGCATGTGTTTCAATATGAAACATGAGAATCTGAGGAGTTTTAGTATTTCAGGTTCTAGTCTTTATTTACTCAGAAAATATGAAACATGAGCCCAAACAATCACCGAATCTATTGTGGAAAACATAATTTAATCCATTTGTGTTCCTTTATATTTGGAATTGTTGTCCAGTGCCTGAATTCTTGTGTTTTCCATTTCCATCATGACGTGATGCAGAAGAAGCACACATTTCTGCATCAAAAATTCACGAGAATTTCAGAAAATATGTGTTTGATCCTCAAATTCTTTGCGGGGACCTTCAGACTCTTCTGTTAACGTGTCTCCTAATATTCAGAGGAAATCTACAGACTAAAGCTTTCATTTCGCTCCCTTTGTGGACATTCATTGTTGTTATACGCCTTTTCTAGTCTGCTAAGAGACTCCGTTTCATACATGTACAGCAGCTCACATCTACAGATTTACACATGCAAACTGTAGTGGAGTCGCCACAAGGACACAACTTTTGGCTGCATGCACACATGGATTAAGGGGATGACAAGACGAAGAAGAAGAAGTGTAGGAAGAAAAAGAAGAACTTAAATGATAAAGCACTTTTGAAATCAAGGGTTTACAAAGTGTTTTGACAGACAATTTAGTCTGCTCCTAAGAGTTTTGTTATTATAAATGCACTCGACACATTTAAATATAAAAGGTAGGACTCTATAATGTTATTATTGTTCTGTCGATGCGAGACTTCTGCGTACCTCTGCAAGAGGCAAATGTTTGCAGTGGAGCCTCCAAACCGACTCCAGCAGCCTACAAAAGTAGTATACTAGCTAGAGCTGTCTGTGTCCAGGGCTGCCAAGGTGGATCAGTGGTTAGCACTGTTGCCTCGGAGCAAGAAGGTCGCCGGTTCGTGTCCCAGTGGGGGCACTGGGATCCTTCTGCGTGGAGTTCATATGTTCTCCCCGTGCAGCGTGGGTTCTCTCCGGGTCCTCCGGCTTCCTCCGCAAGTCCAAAAACATGTTGAGGTTAATTGGTGATTCTAAATTGTCTGTAGGTGTGAATGTGAGTGTGCTTGGTTGTCTGTCTCTAAGTGTAGCCCTGTGATAAACTGGAGACCTGTCCAGGGTGTCCCCTGCCTTTGCCTTAAGTCAGCTGGGATAGACTCCCACGACCCTAATGAGGATTAAGCGGTGTATAGATGATGGATGGATGGATGGGTGTCTGCGTCCACAGAGAGTAAAATCAAGGTCTATGACTTGTGTTGAAATTTCCCACGGATTCAAGAAGCTCAGTGTGATGTAGGTTTCACCATCTCCTGCCAGAGTTCACAGACTGGGTCCGTGTGGTGGCTATGAGGGCAACAGTGCACATGTGCAGAATATGTAGATGTGACCTTCTGCAAAATGTTGAAGTCCGTGTTCATCCACAGGGGCTGGAATCAAGGTATAAAACCGATGTTATACATTCTGTTGAGGGTCCACCAGGATCCACATGACGTATATTCATCTTCCCAAGTCCACTTACAGGCCAGAATCTGGGTCCATGTGGTGACCTTGCTGTGAGGGCAGCACTGCACGTGCAAAATACATAGATAGGACCTTCTGCGAATGTATGGAAAGTATAAGAAGTACAATGACAACATCTACTGTCAGTAGTGTCTGCAGGGAGAATAATCGAGGTCTAACGCTGCCCGACTGAGTCTGATCTTCTGTCTTTCAGCTGCAGACCACAAGTATGTTGTGGTGCAGCAGCAGATGAACTGGACAGACGCTCAGACCTTCTGCAGGAAGAATCACGTAGATCTGAGCAGCATCAGGAGTCACCAGGAACGCTACAGCATGACCCAACAGTTGCTGTCATCGGTGGCAAACACAATTGAGAAAGACGCCTGGATTGGTTTGTACAGAGACAAGTGGGAGTGGTCAGATGGGAAGGAACAGCCCTACAGGCAGTGGAGCATCCTGTCTCACTCGTTATCAAACTGCATCACAATAGGCTCGCACACGGGAATCTGGAGCAGCAAACCCTGCGAGGAAAAACGTTCCTTCCTGTGTTACTCACGTGAGTGTTCCTTCAGGTTCTGCAGACTCTGATGTGGGAGAAAGTCTGATTAACTTCTTCTTCTTCTGCAGTCGTCAAACCTTCAGCAGTGAGTTTGGTGAAGGTTCGGCTGATCGAAGGTTCTGCAGACCTGTCCGACCCGACGGTGCAAGAATCCATCCTGCAGCAGGTCAGAGGTCTCATGACTCAACAGCTTCATTCACCCAGTCGCTGTCTCCATGCAGACTCAGCTTGAACTTTTTTGTTGGAAAAATATTCTGAGAAAGCGCTAATATTTATGGCGTCAAGTTTTCTTTTGTTTCCAGAATGTTCTTAAAGGTTGAATAACTGAAGATGTAATAACTGAAGATGAAAATGTTTGGGGATAACATTGCCAGAACATTGTGCTCAAAATGTTCTCAAAACTGAATGTTACATCGAGAACGTTCTTCCTGTGTTATCATGTAACATCGTGGGATCGTTGTATAGATTCTATAATGTGTTCATGGACAACATCCCCAAAACATTCTCAGAACGTTGCAGACGAAATGATCACATTACAGGAACATCTTATAAAGAACGATGTGTCATCTAAGGTCTTGATAACGTTCTATGAATGTTGATGAAAATACTGATAAAAAGGGATATCTGAAAAAGATAATACAACTAATGTTTGATGTTTTAACAGGTCAAAAAGAAAAAACATTGTGTTTCTCAAAATAAAATACAATAAGTGAAATATAAAAAAGAAAGCGTGTACGCTGACTCTGTTCTCACAGAGGAAAACATGAGAGAACCTGCAGCCACATTCACCTGACGTTTCCTGAAATCAGTCTCTGCAGCTCCATCAGGATTAAACTCTTGATAATCAATCAGAGCGATCGATCACGATCCTGTTAAAGCTGTTAACTGTGTTTCAGCTGAAGCAGCAGCTGGTGGACAGAGGGATCACAGAGGAGGTGAAGCTGAGGTGGAAGAAACAGCCTGACGGGGAGGTTTTCCACAGAGAGGACGAGGAGACAGCGCCACCTGCTGACCATCACCAGGAAGACAGCTGCAAAGCACTTTAGAGCTTTATCTGTTGCTGAGTTACATTCAGAAAAAGCTTTACAGCATAGAACATAAAGATGTAAGAACTGAGGAACCAATGCAGGAGTTCAGGAGAAGTAGTAGCAGAGTAGTAAAGAGACTAAAGTATCTGATTAAGACTTTATATTAGATAAGATGAGTTGTGTTTGCTCTGAATATGATTAAAATGTGAGAGTCTCTCAATCAGTTTGGTTTTGTATGTTGATGATTTAGTTTGCATATTATAGTTTGAGACTTTAAACTTTTGGACACTTCTGTAACTTCAGAACATCTGTTGACCAAGAAACACAATAAAGCCTTTTAAGTCTGAATTTTACATGAGATCCGGTGTATTTACTTATTTTTATTTATTTATATGGTTTTTTTTTACAGGTTTTTAATGCTTAATGTAAGATTTTAATGTGTAAAAACAACAAAATAACCTAAAATACATATATATTTAAAAAAATAAACTTGAATTTACCAGGTTGAAATAAACTGGAATTACCCTTTAAGACTTCATGTGTTCATAATCTTGTATTTAACCTTTTCCTTAAAATGTTTTATGCTCCAAGTATCAAGACTGTCATTAGTCTGCTGTTTACAGCTGTTATCAACTCTTATTTCAGAGTTTTCTCTCTTTAAATCTGTTTATAAGTGGCCACGTTAATCATGGAGTTATAATTACATAATATTATCAAATCCTAATTTTATTTTATTTTTTCTGATCTTTTTCAAGTCTTTTGTTATAAATACATAGTGAGTTTAGTTTAGTCTCATTGTTTTTGTTTGTGTGACTTGATAAGCTTCACACTTCATTACATGCTTCAATAACTTTAATCACTAAGTGGATCATCAGCTGCCTCTGAGTTCTTCAGGGGCCTGGAGAGTCCTGGAGGTTTTGAGGTGTGTGTACCAGGACTGCAGCGAGGGCTTGGTCCTGGAGGAAGGAGGTTTCTTGTGAGTCAGCAGAGTAAAAGGAGTCGTCGCTGTCTGACTCCTCAGAGCCGGGTCGGTCCTGGTACGTCATGTCTGCTTCACTGACAGCAGCCACAGTGGGAAAACGCACCTTCAATTGTTTGAATGCTTCCAGGTGATCAATAAATTAACACCATTGATTATTGATCTGATCAGAGTCCTACCTGAGCTCAGAGTCTTCGTCTGTTCTGTTGACTGGGCTGTTTGTTCGGCATGTTGCCGTGGAGATCCTCCTATTCGAGTGTGTCAAGTTCAGAGCAGCAGAACACAACTGTTCATCGTCAGAGGAGTCTCTGAGGGGAAACAGCAGAGGGTTGTGTGTCGCTTTGTGTCTCTATGATTTTGTTTTGTGACACCTTTCTAGCAATTTTGTATATTTTGTCTCATTTTTATGTCAAGGGTTGTTATGTGTCCCTCTGTAACAGTTTCGTGTCTCTTTGTGGTTGTTTTGTGTCTTTTGTAGTTGTCGTGTGTCTCTTCTCTAATCATTTTGTCCATCTTTTAGTCCTCTAGCATCATTTTTGTCATTTTGCTCCTCCTATAGTAGTTTTGTACCTTTGTGTTCTTCAGTAGTTGTTTTGCATATTTTCATAGTTGTTTGGTGTCACTCTTGTTTGGTTCTACTCTGTAATGGTTTTGTGTCTCTTTGTGGTTATCTTGTATCTTTTTTGCATTTGTTTTGTGCATTTTTGATGTTCTTTTGTGCATCTTTTAGTCATTTTGTGCATCCTTTAGTCCTCTAGGCTCTGTTTTTTTTGTCATTTTGTTGTTATTTTGTGTCGTCTATTGTAGTGTGTGCCTCTCTGTGTGTGAATAATTCCTGCAGATTTCACCTGTGAGTGAATGCATCTTGTTGATCTGAATTTCAGTGTTTTAAACGCTAATCAGACACCAGTTTATCACTACGGCAACTTCAGGTACAGGATTGTGGATGTGAAGTAGCTCTGAGCTGCTGCTTCATAAATGTGACGTGTTCTCATAAGATCATGTTCCTGAACATCATAAATATTGTGTTTCAGTGCACTCCTCTGCAGTTGATACTCACAGCTCCTCCTCCTCATCTTTCTGGAAGGTCAGAGGTCGCGTGCAGACGACACACGTGTTGTCCAAACTGAGGAAACATGGCCGACAGTACAGACCTGCAGACACAACACAGTAAAGACTGATGAGAACTGCAGCAAAACTATGCCAAAGCCACCAAACAGTGCTGGCTAAACCCTGTAGTAGTTTTGTAGTTTCTGTCTTTTTTCAACTGGTGTTGTGTCTTTTTGTGTCTCTGTCTGGTCCAGGCTTTGTGTGTTTTAATGCGAAGTGTGGTTAAATAAGGGAGGCACACTCCTGACTTCAAATCACAGCAACAATTAATTTAATGAGTCTATGTTAAAATATCGTAGATAAACATCATGTAAACTCTAAATGTTTCATATGAAAATGAAGCTCAATCTTCTGAACTTTTTTCATGTGGAGTCCAGCCTTTTAAAATGTTTATCTTCTTCATGGTTGTTCTGTTTTCATAACGGTGCAGGACTTCATATTGCAGTGAAAAATGAGCCACAGTGAGGAAAAATGAAAACACCAGAAACTGTTTGGGCTTCAGAGGGTTAAAGCAGAGCTGGTTTCAGTCGGTGTTTACCTGAACACTGTGGGACGTCACAGGTGATGGTGTTGTCATCATCCGGCTTCACCTGCTCACCACAGGACAGACAGGTGACAGGCGGTGACAGCAGGCGAGACAGGTGAGCTCCTCCAGGTAACCTGACACACACAGACCTGATCCATGAAATCAGTCAGAGCTGGTATAGCTGGTGTTATACGCCACTTGGTGTTTTGTCTAATCTTGTCTGCATGACAGAACGTCGTCACTTTCACGGATCAATGAAGCAAAAATGTTCCATGTTCCCTGTCTGAAAAGTCTGTACAAAGAGCTCTGAGGTGTTAAATTCTCCTCCTGTCTCTCTACATGTTTGTACCGTGTCAGCAGAGTCTGAATTCGACTCCGTACTCCTCCTCGATCGACTCTGATCCTGAACACCGACCTCCTCAGAGCTTCGCCCACTGACCTCCTCTGATCCAGGATCTGTTGGTGGAGGAACTGGATTCTCTCCTGGAGAACAATAAGAACACACCCCGCCACACGTTCATCTAAGGTTTGAATGTTCTCATCTTACAGGCTGTGAATAACATCGCCACTGCCGAGGAGCCTCTGAGCAATAACAGAGCGACACCACGACGTTTTATCTAAGTTGGCATTGAAGGTGCAGAGTTTCAGTGTTTGTGATGCAGAAACAAAACAGTGTGTTAATGTGACGGTGAACTGAGGAGTTGCAACGACAAACAACAGTGTGTGTGTGTGTGTGTGTGTGTGTGTGTGTGTGTCTGCGCGCGTGTGTGTGTGTGTGTGTATACCAGTTCTCTCTCTGGATGAAATGAAGCACAGATGATTCTTCTGCAGCGCCCCATCAATCCTCCGGTGAGAGAGACGAGCAGAGCCAGACCCAGCAGAAACCCTGCAGAACCAGAGCAGAACCAGTCACACCAACAGAACCAGCAGAACCTAGAACACCAGCAAAAGGCTGCCTGCTCCTAGATTTCAAACTGGACCAACATGACAGTTCATCTGGAAACTTTCACTCATTTTACAAAACCAGTTCACTGACAGTTTAGTTAGTTTTCCTCCAGTAGCAGCCAGACGCCTCTGATTTGCATAAAGTAGCCGAGACATCACCTTAATGCAAATCAGAAGCAGGTAATGCAACATCCATCCATTATCTATACACCGCTTAATCCTCACTACGGTTGCTGGGGGCTGGAGTCTATCACAGCTGACTCAGGGTGAAGGCAGGGGACACCCTGGACAGGTCACCAGTCTATCACAGGGCTACACTTAGAGACAGACAACCAAGCAGACTCACATTCACGGACAATTTAGAATCACCAATTAACCTCAGCATGTTTTTGGACTGTGTGGGAGGAAGCCGGAGAACCCGGAGAGAACCCACGCTGCACGGGGAGAACATGTAAACTCCACGCAGAAAGATCTCGGGCGTCCTCACCGAGACGCAAACCGGTGACCTTCTTACTGTGAGGCGATGGTGCTAACCACCGAGCCTCCTTGCAGAAATGCAACATGATTTGCTAATTGTATTGCTTCAAACTGCAAGTTCAATTTGAAATCAATGAATTGTTCAGCCTGCATGTGAATTGTGTCCAGGAGTTCTGGTGGATGAGTTGGTCGATCTGCTCTCATCAGTTATAAGATAAGTTTTGGCATGAAAATTTAGTGGCAAACTGGGCCAAGCCACAGGAATTGCTGACCATTACATCACGGGCGCAGGTAGTTGCACATGTTTGCAATTCAAGATGGCGGACAGTGTGACCTCAAGCCCTGTGAAAACTCAACTCATAGGTAAGGTAAGGTAAAATAGCAACTTAATTCACCTCAAATTACCAGAAAAAATATGCAAAACCATCACAGAAAGACACAAAATCAGCACAAAGAGATGCTGCTGCTAGTAGCAGCTGTAGATGTTACTTTATAATCAAATTAGATGAGATGAGATGAGATGAGATGAGATGAGATGAGATGAGATGAGATGAGATGAGATGAGAATAGATTAGATTAGATTAGATTAGATTAATAATCGGCAGCTAGAATCTCTCAGAGCAGGGAGACAGAAACACTTTCTTCATCTTCTGATAAACTGACAATGATTTTAATTGGTTGGTTGAAGAGTTGGTACAATTTTAATCCACCAGAATTTTCTGTGGTTCTGTGTTCTCTCTCTTTAGTTCTCCACAGACCTCCATCAAATGAACAGGTGATGTGTGATGGCATACCGAGGATGAAGCTCGTCGTGGTGTTGGGCTCTGACGGCTGCAGCAGACACTTCCTGCTGACCACTGTGATGTTTCCTCCTTGCAGGACCTTGAAGGAAGCCAGCAGGTCTCTGTAGATGTCTGAAGCGTAACCTGATCCATTCACCAGAACCTCAAACGTCACCGGGGCTGTCAGACACATGGTCGTCACGTTTACAGCCGATAGCATATTGATTCGTTGATGTTAACATGTGACGTGTTGTCTCACCTCTGGCCACAATGTCCCCTTTCAACTGGTGGCTTATCTGGTCCAGAATCCAGAACAACAGGAAGTCTAGCCCCACCAGCAGGCAGCCAATCAGTAGGTGTCTGAGGACAGAGACCACGCCCACCAGCACTGCACGCCGCTCTCTGTAGGTCAGCTGGAATGACACTGTAGTTGCACAAACCGTGAAATCAGCCAACACTGGACAATTAGGCACAAGATGTGTGTTTGTGGAGAATACTAATGAGATTACCGCACGCACACACACACACACACACACACACACACATGTACTAACGAGGTGTGATGTAGATCTTGGCTTCTCTGCTTGTGATTGGCAGGACTGAGGCCCCGCCCCTCGAGGTCACCTGTCGGTCGAGCTCTTCAAACTGAGCCGTGATGTAATTATTATCAAAGTTGAGGTCATGGAGATACCTACGTCTGTAATGCACCGCCCTGCATGACAACACACACACACATAAACACAACAACACACATTAACCCAACAAACACACACCACAACAGACACAAACACAATGACGCACAAACATAAAAACAGTAAGACAAACATATAAACAAATGCAAACACACAACAGACACACAAACATAACAAACAAACTCCGCTAAATTAACAGCAGCGTGACAACATGTCTTCTGATAGCGTGTTCATTAGCATGTTAAATCCCAGATGCTAACATTACGATAATGCATTTAGCACGCTAACTTTACGACGCTAACATGCTCAGGTGTATATGGTGACATGTACACAGCTCAATAAAACAACAGCTAGCTAACTTTAGTAATGGAAACATTAGTGTATTATGTTTGAGAATGCTAACGAGCTAACATGGAGCACTAAATTAGGATGGTAGAATGACAACATTAAACATAAAAAGTATTTTAGCAAGTGAAGCTAACTGGCGCTAAGTCCTGACCTCAGGAAGGACCAGGCGAGCAGCACCAGGCTCAGGTAGGTCAGCGGCTCGCTCAGCTTCTCAAACACCCGCAGATCTGCTGAAAGCTCCTTCATGATGTCCTGAGACACCTGCTGCAGCGAGCGGCTGCTGTTAGCATCCACTTCCAGGTTCACTGACGCTGTGATGTTGAACTCAAATTCCCGCTTCAGCTTCTGAAATGCTGCGATGGTCGCTGGATGAAGAGAGTCAGAGTCAGAGCAGGCAGCAGGGTGAAGGCTGCTGCTGAAATATAATGAAGAGAAGAACTCACGATCTGCCAGACGTTCCTTCAGGTGTTCTGCGATGTAGGAGGGAATGATGCAGAACAGCTCACCGGCTTAAGGACAAAGTTTAGAGGAGTTTACATTCAAGGATTATTGGGGATTTTTTTTTTTCAGTAAATCTCTTTCTAAACTTTATTCTTATTGCTTATTCATTTCAAAATGATACACAAAGAAAGAAACACAAAAGCCTGGATTCCCCTTTTAATTGCTGTAACATTCAGTAGTACAGCCTTTCGTTTTGTTGTTGAGTTCGTTAAATTAACTCCCAACTAGCACAGAACGTTCCTACAACAGCTAACATCCCCTACAACTTCCAATACATTTTTATAGAAAATGTTTCAATCAAATGTTCAAAGAATGTTTTAGGAATTTTATTTTCATTACCAGTAATGTTCCTTTAAATTAATATAATAAAATAAGTCTTTATTCATCCCACACTGGGGGAAATTTGCAGTTGTGTTCTAAAGTCGATAGTCAGAAGACACTGTCTGGAACACAGATTCTGTTCTATGGTAAGAAAAGAAAAACGTTCTCAAACCAACATTAAAAAAAATGTTTTCCAGATGTTATCGAAGCCTCAGATGATTTTGATAAAATGATCGTGTAAAGTCATATATTAATGAAGGTGGAATATTCTGTAATGTTCTCAGGATGTTTTGGGGATGTTGTGTAGAGACACATTATAGAAAATTCTTCGACAAAACATTTACCTAATGACTTTTAAAAAATGTTTTTGAGACTTCAGATGACAGAACGTTTTTATAAGAATATTCTGCCCGCAATGTTCTTAGGATGTTTTGGGGATGTTGTTGATGGAGCATATTATGGTTATCTTTATCTATACAACGTTCCTACAATGTTAGATGAAAACAAAAGAAGAATGTACAACATTCAGTTTTGAGAACATTAGGGCATAATAGTCCAAGAAACATTTTTAAAATGTCTTTAGTGATCCTGCCTTCAAGAAGAACATTCTGAGAACTAAAAGAAAACTTCCTGCTGAAAATATCTGTAGAACTTTTCAGAACTTTCTTCGAATATTTTTGGAACAAAATAATTCTAGCTGTGGACTGTAAGAAGTTGACCAAACAGATGTTTTAAATAAGGACATTCAAAATGATAATTATAATCATGAACATAATTAATGATGATTACCGCGGGCGATGCTGCAGAGCGGCAGGAAGGCGTCCACGATGTCACACAGGAAGTCGAAGTCGCCCAGCAGGTCAGAGCAGTCGCTGCGGGCCTCGGCAAACACCGACCGACACTTCCTGTACGGGGAGCCCAGCTTGGAGTTGCAGACGTCTCCGATGTCGACCAGGAAGTGCAGGACGTTCCTCAGAGTGCGAGCTGCAGGGTCAGAGGTGTGATGTTAGTATTCAGTGTACGAATCAGCAGCAACAAAAGCTTCTCCTACAGCTCAATGTGCTCCATTTATGTTCAGAGAGGTTCTGATCTGATATCAAAGATCAGCACCAGGGCTGAGGAAAGCATTTCTTTTATTTTTACTTTCTTTCAATTTAACCTTTATTTTACCAGGTAAGTTAAACGAGAGCTGTTTCTCATTTTCAATAACGACCTGGTTTTAACTGACTGGAACTTCCACTGTCATACAGGTGTCGTTCAAGAGGAGCACAGTTGGTGGCAGAGCGCCAAGGATGATAATTTACAATAATCAATGATCTGCAGCATTATCAGGCAATAATGAATTAATTGATTATACACATCTGAAACAGTGGATATTTGTCTGGGGGTGAGGATTTACGAACTAATGGAAAAACACTGAGGATTGTTTTTCTGTTTCTGTGGGTGGCTAATAGTCTGTGAGAATGTGAAGGAGTTCTTAGAGAGATACAGTTCTACCTCAGAGAGAGATACGCTGCTGACACAGGAAGCTACACTAACACCATAGAGAGCTACACTCCTGTGACGGATAAGAGGGAAATTACTGATACAGTCCTACACAAGGTGAAAGAGAAACATGAAGCAATCCTCCCATGAGCAGACAAAGACAGACTGTCCAGAACAGAGAGAACTGGCCCCTTCATAGGTAGCGTGAAAGGAAAAATATAAATACTGACAGTCCTTTTACATCCTCCTCCATAACCCTGTGTTGTGTGAGGTTCTGTGCACTCCTGAATAAAGAGACGCTGACTTCAGCATCCTCGTTTTGAGAGCGGTGATTCTTTTTCACAAACAGGAACACTGTAGCACTAATTCTGTCCTCGTCGTGCGCTGGTTAGAGGTGATAGAGAGACATTCTTTTATTTTGATGATGATGAACAAGGTCATTCTCTTTTCTTTTGATGGTCACCAGACACTTTGATTCCCACCGTATACCGGAATACTAATAAACGTCTTCTTCTTCTTCTTCAACAGAGGTCATCAACCTCTCTGTTTTTGGAGCTCGTGGAGCCACAGTGCTCTCGACCCTGAAACATTAAATTTCAGACAGTGTCCTATTGAGCTTCACAACAAGGTTCCTCAACATCTACAGAACATTAAGGAACAGACTAGAAGCATAAATGCAGCTTTTTCTTAATGCACTGCAGAGATATTCTGCTGTAAAACAGACATGCTGGGCTGATTTTAATAACTTTAATGTACATGAAGTGTGTGTTATCAGAGAAATGGTATCAGATTGAGACTCTGCATCTGCAGATACTAAATATGAAAGGACTCAGAGGGGACCTGGACACTCCTGTTCATGATTGTTTTCATCAGAATTTTGAACCTGTACACATCTTAATACACAATGTTCTCGGAGGAACAGGGCTCAACAGTAACTTTTTAAATTGACTGCACTGGTGTGCCTCATTTTTTCTTTTCAATGTGAATAAGTCCTCTTAAGTCTTACCTTTTATGTCACTTTGTATGATGAAAGGTGCAGATAAATGTTTTATTGATCTGGAAGTTAAAGTCAGTCTT